>NC_140024.1:16146811-16216811 GCF_964263955.1 Coregonus lavaretus
AGACTTGTGTTGTGGAGTTGTTCATTGTAACACAGTTGATTGATAGTACAGACTCATCTGTTTTGACCGTAAACTGGAAAGTTCTGTGTCATAGTAGTCACCTGTTCTATTGTCTGTCATTTCTGCACCTTCACAGAACAAGGCCCTTCAATTAACAGTTGGTATGGGAAAAGCTTGGCAATTGTTGAAGAGCAACAGGTAGCATTCAATAAAACATGGTAACCACCTTTCTGGAAAACACTTTGAACTCTCATATTACATTTACATTTTAGTCAATTAACAGAAGTTCTTATCCAGAGCATACATTTCCATACCTTTTTTATTTTCTTGTTCGTACTGGTCCCCCATGGGAATCCAACCCTGGCATCTACCAACTGAGCCACACAGGACCCAACTCTCCCTGCGTTTCTTTACTGTGCAGGAATAATACTTATACCCGAAACTCTGCAGGCGATTGTGATTGGATGAGCTTCTACATAGCCTTCATACATGGCACGATAACAGGAAAACTTGATTTCCGTATAGTTCAATTAGCAATATGGCTAATCTGTCAATCCATTTGTTGAGGAACTTGTACTGAATTTTAATGAACAATGTGTAGGCTAATCTGAGTCTGTGGCTGAATGGAGGTTATCTAGAATAGGAGGAACACATTTAAATGTGTCACTAACTGGGAAGCAGATCTGGTATGGTGAGCGTGTGCACCAGGCTTAACCTCTTTCACGGTCCCAGCGGCCAATTAGCAATCAAGGTATCAGTGACCAATCACCAATTAGGGGCAGGAAACATGTGTCAGGAGATGTGCATGCTGGGATGCGTAAAAGGTAAACACCAGACAGGTCAAGAGATCATAGTACCTGAGGAGAATAGATGAATGTATGGGCAACATGTGTTTCACTTCAGACTTTGTCCTTTGGGAGGTACAGTACAGGAAGCACCTGAAATAGACCTGATATGACTAGACTGGATGTAGTTATGATCAGCCCATTCCTGAATTCTCCTTCACCATCTTGTTGTCATTAGGGAGACGTTTTTAGCTCTTTGCTGGCTGGTCCCATCTGGACCTCGTTGTTACGGGTTAACTTGGACACGAAATGGCCTGATAGATGATTATATACAAAGGCTTTTTCTCTCTCTTTTACCAAAGTGACTTGCTTATTTGGACTTTGTTTGTTTACAGGATGATTATGTTGCGCAACAATGTGTTATTTGCAGCACTTGAAATAGCTGAAGAGAGAATGCATTTGCATATTATTTTGTTCAAAGATATATGGCTATATGCATACTTCGTCTTCTTTTTCCCATGATTCTTGAAGGAAATTAAACTCCAACCACATACTGTGGATTCTGAATCTTCAAAAGTTAATCTGCAGAGTATTCTTACATAGTCTATTAAAGGTTTAATGGTATTTCACAATAACTATAAACCACTTGAGCTGGCTGGCTCAGCCTCACAGTCGCTGTGCCACAAACTTTCCATGGTTGTGGTTTACAAAAGTCTGGATTTCTTTATTATGAACTGCTAAGCCATTATTTAGGAAGGCCTGAGGTCTTGCAACCTTGGTCGAGTAGCAAATATCAAATTCTTAGAATACTAAAATGTTCAACAACATTTGATGAAAGCTTAAGAAGCATAAACCTCTTACAGAATTCCACACTCACGACCTTCTCACCCCACGGCCACAATAGGTTATGTGAAATGTGATACCAATGCTGTGTGTGTGTTCTTGTTGTACTCTCCAGAGTCTGAGCTTTCATTTCAGAGAGCCCTGGTTCAAGGTAGAGCTGACACAGTGGGTAACTCCTCTCACTTCACAGTTGTACTTGTACTGACCACATATTGACCAGTAACTGACCGCTCCTCTGTAGGTAAACCAGCAGTCCCCTGTGAACGGCGAGACTAACCAAGAACGGTTGACACGCTTAGAGGGAGACAAAGAGTCTCTTGTCCTCCAGGTAAGATTACCTTATGTCATAAACAATTTATGCATGTGTATGTTTTGTATTTGCCATAATGCATTTGTGTGTTTGTATGGGAGAGAATATAGTGTATTTTTAGCTATCTGTGTCTGTAGGCATGTGTGTTTCGCTGCACATTGTCATATAAAGGAGTTGTGGTAATGGATATACCCCTCATCTACAGAAATTATTATTTCAATTCAGCTGAAGTTGAATCTCCTGAGATGAAAATGAGCCCACTGTAATACAAGAGGATACATTACACTGCATTGGCCCCCTGGTGCCCTCAATACAATATAAACAGTAGTAGCTCTATCATGTATCAGTCATAAGAAAGGGAGGAAGAGAGAGAGAAAGAGGGAGAGGAAGAGAGAAAGAGGGAGGGAGAGAGAAAGAGGGGGAGGGTGGCAGAGAGAAAGAGAGAGATTTAGAGAGAGAGAGTAAGACAGAGCGAGAAAGAGAAAAAGCGCGAGAGAGAGAGAGAGAGAGAGCGAGCGAGAGAGGGGGCTAATCCAGTGGTTTGCCTTAATGACGGTGTTGTTTTGTTGAACAGGTGTCAACAAGAGTTAGGTACAAGGGCAGTACTTCTTAAGTGTATATATATATGTGTGTGTATATATATATATATATGTGTGTGTGTGTACACTAGTTCTCAGGGCTGTTGAGTAAGGGCTTTTCTACAGTCAGGTCCAGACTTGCTGGCTACAACACACCTCTGTTTGTTGGCAGGTGTGATGTCTTGTTGTTGCGTAAAGGTCTCATGTACACACTAACACGTTCCTCCACTAAACTCAACCTTATTGGCTGGTTGAGCCCTGCCTTTTGTAACCTTTTGCTAGTTCTCAACAGCTTTATCTATATCATGAGTAGGGCAGAGCCGGCCTGATGAGCTGAACTGAGAAAAAGGACAAAGAGTCATTCATTCAGCTTTGGAAATATTTGCACTGTGTAATCTGGCAGTGTGAAAGGTATATCAATTAAGGAGCTGATATGTTGTGAAACGGATGGCAGGCAGAGAGAGTTGATTTTAATGACTTTGAGAAAGTGCATGTGGATGTTTGGGTTAGATAACTTCCCAGGTCTGGAGGAGTAAAGGGTGGAGCCAGGAAAAGGGGAAGAAGGGAGAGAGGGAAGGCGGGAGCAAAGGGAGAGAGGGAGAAAGAGAGTGTGGGAATGAAGGATGAACAGAGGTCAAGGGGGTTAACAACATTGAAAGGAGGGGGTCAGAAATGTTGAAGTATTGCTGTCTACTCGTGTGACTGAGTTTCTCCTCCATTCCACACACACACACACACACACACAGGTGAGCGTTCTGACAGACCAGGTGGAAGCTCAGGGAGTAAAGATCAGTGATCTGGAAAGTTCTCTGGAGGAACACCAACACAAGCTCAACTCTACAGAAGAGATGCTGCAGCAGGTAAGGACCTCACACACTGGTGCTCTTCCATTCAAACAAACCTTCGAACCTCAACCTTATTCACAGTCTCAGTTTAGACTGGCTTTAGTATGATATCAACTTCCTCGTTTTGCATGGTTACCAGGTTCACTTCCATATGTAAAGTTCCCTTTTCTATTCAAACTGGGATCTGAATCACAGCAACACAAATATTATGCCTTCTCCCTTAGACTAACATCTTGACATTTGCTTTATGTATGTAAAACGCTTTCATGTACTACTTTGTATTTTAAGACTAGCGCACATCCAAGGCAAAAACCTCCTCATACACTGGCTTATATTCAGTCCCTTAGTAGACTAGATTTAGACATGCTCTGTCTCCTAGCAGACTGTCTAGACATGCTGAGTCTCATGGTAGACTGCCTCCTAGAGAGTCTAGCTTCCCAGGAGGAAATTCCTCCCCGAGATTCCAGTGAGCTGGGCTCTAGATCTCTGTGACAACCCAAATATTTAGGGCGGTCTGTTCCCATCCAGGACTGACTCTTGGAGTGGAGCGGCCATCTGCTCTGCTCAAGGGCTGGTCTGGTCTGCTCTGTCTGGGCAGGTGTGCACAGGACCAGGACCGTAGTCAGTCACACCCCTAACCACCCAGATGAGGTCGGACACATCGCCTCAGGCTGGGAGAGAGGGAGGGTTGGAAAGAAGGAGTGAAGGGACAGAGAATGATAGAGAGAGAGAGAGAGAGAGAGAGAGAGAGAGAGAGAGAGAGAGAGAGAGAGAGAGACAGAGAGAGAGCTCAAAGACATTGCTCCTGCATTTTTAACAAAAAATATAGATTTAGAGTTAGATAAAGTAGGATTTTTTGGCAGGGACATATACAGGATGCTACCCTCCACAACATAACCTTCATTCCAAACCAAAACTCCAAACCTACAAGCTGATTTTGGACGGAATTACCTGGAAAGCTTTCTACTACCAAGGATTACTATTCTCAAACTATACAGCAAATGCTCTGGCAAACAAACAGAAACCTGAAAACACCATCCAACCTGGAACAGAGTGAGTAATGTTTATTATGAAGCTATTTTTCACTTTCAAAAACCAAGAAGAAAAATACATTACAATGATATCTTTTATTTTATAAGGACTGAATGCTAAGGCTACCAAGCTTAAACTTGCTTTTACAAAGAGATACAATTTCAATTAGCACTGACGTGTGAAGTGAGAGGTGTCAAAGCCCCTGAGCCCAACAATGGCAGGAGAGTCGTACAGTCTACCCCAACCAAATGGAGAGGCCTTAGAAGCACCCCCCCACTGTTCAGAGGTCATTAAAATACAGTACCCTCTGAATGTAAAAAACGACAAGACACGAAAAGAGTACAAATTGAAACTTCTTTTGGGGAACAGGAGACACTTTTTGCTGATTTGTATAAAAATGGGAACATAAGCAACCTTATCTTCCACACAGACCATCCCCTGGCATGGCACAGTGCTATACTAGCACACTACCCCTCTGTTAAGAGGGGGGGTGTTAGCGACGGGTGGAAACTCAGGATACTGGACAACGAGGACTCTGAGTCGTCTAATATTAATCTCTATAAATCTGGAACCATTTTGGTTCAAGGCAACACCAAACAGTTCCAGCTGGACTTTCACCTAATCAAAGAAATAGCTCAGCAGGAGAAGCTCTCCCTTGAGAAAGATACCCCTACCCCGAGCGGGTCAGACCAGACCTCTTCATTAAATAACCCCACAGAGCAACCCCAAGCAGAAAGTCAACTTCCCAGCACAGAGTACTACTCCCTCATTGAAATGAAGGATAAATTCACCCAGCTGGAGGTAAGGCAGGTGGAGCTGGAACAGCAGGTGAACACACTCCAGTCAGCACAGACCCAGACAACAGTCACGCACAACAACACCCCCTTAACTAGACCTGGAGAGCTGCAGGTAGAGAGAGACATGTCTGCACTCTGGACTGTGGTGAGACAACATCAACAGGAGAAAGAGCAGGAGCAGGAGAAGAACAGAGCACTAGAGGAGAGGATCAGAGTGCTGGAGGAGAAGGTGAGAACGATGACGGGTGACATAGAACAACCCATTAGAGAGCCGGCCACCCCCGCAGAGAAGCCAGCAGAACAGCCCACTTCAGATCCTGGCCAAAGTCTCGACACCGCAGCAGAACAGTACACCCTAGACCCTGACCATAGCCTCGACATCACACACAGACAAACAAATGAAGAACCCCAAGCCCAGGGGATCCCAACCCCTCTGAGCAACCCCCCCGTCAGACACCCTGATAGCCCTCATGACGACCCCCCCACACCCACTGAGGACATACACAAGCCACAGATTGTACTCCTTATGGACTCAAACGGGAAATACATACAAGAAAATAAACTTTTTCCAAAACACACAGTGTCTAAACTCTGGTGTCCAAACACCCAGCGCGCCCTAGACCTTCTGTCTGAGGACCGACTAGGATCACCTAGCCACATAATAATACACACAGGCACAAACGACCTGAGAACACAGCAGGAAAGGGTGGCCACATCACTCAAGGGAGTGATAGAAAAAGCTTATTCTACTTTCCCCAACGCACAAGTGGTTATCTCAACCCTGTTACCACGAAAAGACTTCTACCCTGCTACCATACAGCGGGTAAACGCAAGTATTTCCCGTGACTGTGCATCAAAACCAAATGTCTACCTGGCCCACCACTCCACCCTGGACGTGAACAGCCTTTATGACCAGGTCCACCTATACAAGGCAGCAGTGCCCACCTTCGCCCGGACCCTAAAGGATATCGCCCTCAACCGCAGACCCAACACCTCACACAGGAGCAACAGATCAACAGACACCCCGCCCAGACCAGCGAGACACTCTCCCAGACCTGCGGGACCCCCCCCAGGACCTACACATAGAGGACCCCCGCAGAGAGGACCTACATCCAGACCACAGCACCATCAACCACATCTACACCCCCACCAATTAACTCCCCCCCAAGTCAACCATGCCCACACCCCATTTAGGCCCCCTCAGATCAGACCTATGCCCCTCCTACCCACCCCAAGCCCCCCACTCCCACAAAGAGGGCCTCAACATGAAAGTCACACATACGCCCAGGCCGTGAGCAGGCAAACAGGCCCAACACCCACTCTTACACTAGCCCAAGCCAATGGCATGTACCAGATGCTCAGCAGGCTCTGCTCACAATTACTGGCCTGAGGCCAAACCACACAACCAACAACATTAGACACTATGGAACACAAAGCCTTCACTATTTCATCCTGGAATATCCAAGGCCTGAGGTCATCTGCCTTTGGCCTAAAGAGCAGGAATCTGGACTTCACCAAAGAAATCGGAAATACAGACATTGTCATCCTACAAGAAACATGGTATAGAGGAGACGGACCCACTGGTTGCCCTCTAGGTTACAGAGAGCTGGTAGTCCCATCCACCAAACTACCAGGTGTGAAACAGGGAAGGGACTCAGGGGGTATGCTAATTTGGTATAGAGCAGACCTAACTTACTCTATTAAATTAATCAAAACAGGAACATTTTACATTTGGTTAGAAATTCAAAAGGAAATTATCTCAACTGAGAAAAATGTCCTCCTGTGTGCTACCTATATCCCCCCACTAGAATCCCCATACTTTAATGAAGACAGTTTCTCCATCCTGGAGGGGGAAATCAATCACTTCCAGACCCAGGGACATGTACTAGTCTGTGGCGACCTAAATGCCAGAACTGGACAAGAACCTGACACCCTCAGCACACAGGGGGACAAACACCTACCTGGAGGTGACAGCATTCCCTCCCCCATATGCCCCCCTAGGCACAACTACGACAACATAACCAACAAAAACGGGTCACGACTCCTGCAGCTCTGTCGCACACTGGGTATGTACATAGTCAATGGTAGGCTTCGAGGGGACTCCTATGGTAGGTACACCTATAGCTCATCTCTTGGCAGTAGTACTGTAGACTACTTTA
This sequence comes from Coregonus lavaretus, assembly GCF_964263955.1. NCBI lineage: Eukaryota > Metazoa > Chordata > Actinopteri > Salmoniformes > Salmonidae > Coregonus > Coregonus lavaretus. The sequence continues at coordinate 16,154,161 of NC_140024.1, forward strand.
TCACTGACCTCAACCCAGAGTCTCTCAGAGCGTTCACAGTCAGCCCACTGACACCCCTATCAGACCACAGCAAAATCACAGTCTACTTGAACAGAGCAATACTCAATCATGAGGCATCAAAGCCAAAGGAACTGAATAATATTAAGACATGCTATAGATGGAAGGAAAGTAGTGTTGAAACCTACCAAAAAACAATTAGGAAACAACAAATTCAATCCATTCTAGACAACTTCCTGTACAAAACATTCCACTGTAATAGTGAAGGTGTAAACTTGGCAGTAGAAAACCTAAACAGTATATTTGACCTCTCAGCTTCCCTATCAAATCTAAAAATCTCTAACAGAAAACCAAAGAAAAGTAATAACAGTGATAAATGGTTTGATGAAGAATGCAAAAACCTAAGAAAGAAATTGAGAAACCTATCCAACCAAAAACATAGAGACCCAGAAAACCTGAGCCTACGCCTTCACTATGGTGAATCACTAAAACAATACAGAAATACACTACGGAAAAAGAAGGAACAGCATGTCAGAAATCAGCTCAATGTAATTGAAGAATCCATAGACTCTAACCACTTCTGGGAAAATTGGAAAACACTAAACAAACAACAACACGAAGAGCTATCTATCCAAAACGGAGATGTATGGGTAAACCACTTCTCCAATCTTTTTGGCCCTATAACAGAGAACAAACAGCAAAAAAATATACATGATCAAATGCAAATCTTAGAATCAACTATTAAAGACTACCAGAACCCACTGGATTCTCCAATTACATTGAATGAACTACAGGACAAAATACAAACCCTCCAACCCAAAAAGTCCTGTGGTGTTGATGGTATCCTCAATGAAATGATAAAATATACAGACCACAAATTTCAATTAGCTATACTTAAACTCTTTAACATCATCCTTAGCTCTGGCATCTTCCCCAATATTTGGAACCAAGGACTGATCACCCCAATCCACAAAAGTGGAGACAAATTTGACCCCAATAACTACCGTGGGATATGCGTCAACAGCAACCTTGGGAAAATCCTCTGCATTATCATTAACAGCAGACTAGTTCATTTCCTCAGTGAAAACAATGTACTGAGCAAATGTCAAATTGGCTTTTTACCAAATTACCGTATGACAGACCACGTATTCACCCTGCACACCCTAATTGACAAACAAACAAACCAAAACAAAGGCAAAGTCTTCTCATGCTTTGTTGATTTCAAAAAAGCTTTTGACTCAATTTGGCATGAGGGTCTGCTATACAAATTGATGGAAAGTGGGGTTGGGGGAAAAACATACGACATTATAAAATCCATGTACACAAACAACAAGTGTGCGGTTAAAATTGGCAAAAAACACACACATTTCTTTCCACAGGGCCGTGGGGTGAGACAGGGATGCAGTTTAAGCCCCACCCTCTTCAACATACAGTGGGGAAAAAAAGTATTTAGTCAGCCACCAATTGTGCAAGTTCTCCCACTTAAAAAGATGAGAGAGGCCTGTAATTTTCATCATAGGTACACGTCAACTATGACAGACAAAATGAGGAAAAAAAATCCAGAAAATCACGTTGTAGGATTTTTAATGAATTTATTGGCATATGATGGTGGAAAATAAGTATTTGGTCAATAACAAAAGTTTCTCAATACGTTGTTATATACCCTTTGTTGGCAATGACACAGGTCAAACGTTTTCTGTAAGTCTTCACAAGGTTTTCACACACTGTTGCTGCTATTTTGGCCCATTCCTCCATGCAGATCTCCTCTAGAGCATTGATGTTTTGGGGCTGTCGCTGGGCAACACAGACTTTCAACTCCCTCCAAAGATTTTCTATGGGGTTGAGATCTGTAGACTGGCTAGGCCACTCCAGGACCTTGAAATGCTTCTTACGAAGCCACTCCTTCGTTGCCCGGGCGGTGTGTTTGGGATCATTGTCATGCTGAAAGACCCAGCCACGTTTCATCTTCAATGCCCTTGCTGATGGAAGGAGGGTTTCACTCAAAATCTCACGATACATGGCCCCATTCATTCTTTCCTTTACACGGATCAGTCGTCCTGGTCCCTTTGCAGAAAAACAGCCCCAAAGCATGATGTTTCCAACCCCATGCTTCACAGTAGGTATGGTGTTCTTTGGATGAAACTCAGCATTCTTTGTCCTCCAAACATGACGAGTTGAGTTTTTACCAAAAAGTTATATTTTGGTTTCATCTGACCATATGACATTCTCCCAATCCTCTTCTGGATCATCCAAATGCACTTCAGACGGGCCTGGACATGTACTGGCTTAAGCAGGGGGACACGTCTCGCACTGCAGGATTTGAGTCCCTGGCGGCGTAGTGTGTTACTGATGGTTGGCTTTGTTACTTTGGTCCCAGCTCTCTGCAGGTCATTCACTAGGTCCCCCCGTGTGGTTCTGGGATTTTTGCTCACCGTTCTTGTGATCATTTTGACCTCACGGGGTGAGATCTTGCGTGGAGCCCCAGATCGAGGGAGATTATCAGTGGTCTTGTATGTCTTCCATTTCCTAATAATTGCTCCAACAGTTGATTTCTTCAAACCAAGCTGCTTACCTATTGCAGATTCAGTCTTCCCAGCCTGGTGCAGGTCTACAATTTTGTTTTTGGTGTCCTTTGACAGCTCTTTGGTCTTGGCCATTGTGAAGTTTGGAGTGTGACTGTTTGAGGTTGTGGACAGGTGTATTTTATACTGATAACAAGTTCAATCAGGTGCCATTAATACAGGTAACGAGTGGAGGACAGAGGAGCCTCTGAAAGAAGAAGTTACAGGTCTGTGAGAGCCAGAAATCTTGCTTGTTTGTAGGTGACCAAATACTTATTTTCCACCATAATTTGCAAATAAATTCATTAAAAATCCTACAATGGGATTTTCTGGATTTTTTTTCCTCAATTTGTCTGTCATAGTTGACGTGTACCTATGATGAAAATTACAGGCCTCTCTCATCTTTTTAAGTGGGAGAACTTGCACAATTGGTGGCTAACTAAATACTTTTTTTCCCCACTGTATATATCAACGAATTGGCGAGGGCACTAGAACAGTCTGCAGCACCCGGCCTCACCCTACTAGAATCTGAAGTCAAATGTCTTCTGTTTGCTGATGATCTGGTGCTTCTGTCACCAACCAAGGAGGGCCTACAGCAGCACCTAGATCTTCTGCACAGATTCTGTCAGACCTGGGCCCTGACAGTAAATCTCAGTAAGACAAAAATAATGGTGTTCCAAAAAAGGTCCAGTTGCCAGGACCACAAATACAAATTCCATCTAGACACCGTTGCCCTAGAGCACACAAAAAACTATACATACCTCGGCCTAAACATCAGCGCCACAGGTAACTTCCACAAAGCTGTGAACGATCTGAGAGACAAGGCAAGAAGGGCCTTCTATGCCATCAAAAGGAACATAAAATTTGACATACCAATTAGGATCTGGCTAAAAATACTTGAATCAGTTATAGAACCCATTGCCCTTTATGGTTCTGAGGTCTGGGGTCCGCTCACCAACCAAGAATTCACAAAATGGGACAAACACCAAATTGAGACTCTGCATGCAGAATTCTGCAAAAACATCCTCCGTGTACAACGTAAAACACCAAATAATGCATGCAGAGCAGAATTAGGCCAATACCCGCTAATTATCAAAATCCAGAAAAGAGCCGTTAAATTCTATAACCACTTAAAAGGAAGCGATTCCCAAACCTTCCATAACAAAGCCATCACCTACAGAGAGATGAACTTGGAGAAGAGTCCCCTAAGTAAGCTTGTCCTGGGCCTCTGTTCACAAACACAAACAGACCCCACACAGCCCCAGGACAACAACAACTACAACAACAACACAATTAGACCCAACCAAATCATGAGAAAACAAAAAGAGAATTACTTGACACATTGGAAAGAACAAACAAAAAAACAGAGCAAACTAGAATGCTATTTGGCCCTAAACAGAGAGTACACAGTGGCAGAATACCTGACCACTGTGACTGACCCAAACTTAAGGAAAGCTTTGACTATGTACAGACTCAGTGAGCATAGCCTTGCTATTGAGAAAGGTCGCCGTAGGCAGACCTGGCTCTCAAGAGAAGACAGGCTATGTGCACACTGCCCACAAAATGAGGTGGAAACTGAGCTGCACTTCCTAACCTCCTGCCAAATGTATGACCATATTAGAGACACATATTTCCCTCAGATTACAGCGATCCACAAAGAATTCGAAAACAAACCCAATTTTGATAAACTCCCTTATCTACTGGGTGAAAAACCACAGTGTGCCATCACAGCTGCAAGATTTGTGACCTGTTGCCACAAGAAAAGGGCAACCAGTGAAGAACAAACACCATTGTAAATACAACCCATATTTATGTTTATTTATTTTCCCATTTGTACTTTAACTATTTGCACATTGTTACAACACTGTATATATACATAATATGACATTTGAAATGTCTTTATTCTTTTGAAACTTCTGAGTGTAATGTTTACTGTTAATATTTATTGTTTATTTCACTTTTGTTTACTATCTACTTCACTTGCTTTGGCAATGTTAACACACGTTTCCCATGCCAATAAAGCCCTTAAATTGAATTAGAATTGAATTGAAATTGAATTGAGAGAGAGAGAGAGAGAGAGAGAGAGAGAGAGAGAGAGAGAGAGAGAGAGAGAGAAAGGGAAGAGAAAAGGTGTAAAGGGACAAGGAGAGAGTAAATGAACTGAGAGAAAGAAGTAGTGAGAGAGAAAGAAGGGTGGGAGGGAGTGGAAGAGAAAGGGGGAGTGCTCTGTCATCAGTAGAGGTGGTGCGTCCATGTCTTCCACTCCTGTGAGGTGCAGTATAGTTCAGGCTCAGAGTAGACATGGAAACTCAGTCAGAATCAAGGATCCTCTTTTCAACTGAGCTAAGATAACTTAATGACAGCGACATCTTTAGCCTTCATGCATGAAAAGGACAATCGTCAGTCCATACAAACTGGAAAATGAGGTAGGACAAACTTAGCATGCTTGTAAGCATTTTTGCTACAGTATATCATCCTTCCAAGGAGAGGCTTTCAACTGCTCCAAAGTTTCCCCTAAAAAATTCTGTATACCATGCAGACTTTGTTAGACTGTCTTCAAATGCCTTCATTGCATTTCATTTGGTAGCCATTGCAAAGGCAACGGCAACCTGGGGCAAATTCATTACTTTGATTCTGTTGCAAACAGTTTATTTAGCAGAAGCAAAAGGAATGAAACAGGGAGGGACCTACCTGAATTTGTCCAATAGAAACTTTAGTTTTGCTCTGTTTGTTTCCTTCTGGTTCTTAAACGGTAAACAGTTTCTGTAACGAATACACCCCTGGTTATCTCTGTACAGCAGGGTTGATCTGAAGGGCCGGGTTTGTTTCCTTGAGACGTGGTCATTATGAGGCTTTGGACATGAGCCGCAAATCTCTTACTAGTGACACAGCTCTAATATTTTCAATGTGCACTCTCCCAGAAACATCCCAGAAACCCAACCCTTTTCTCTTCAAAAAAGTTAAATGTTTTAATGCCAATGTTGGACTGCCTCAGTGCTTTGGATATTTTCTTTGGACCTTTCTAAGGCTGCGTTTACACAGGCAGCCCAGTTATGATATTATTTTCACTAATTGGTCTTTTGACCAATCACATCAGATCTTTTCACATCAGATCTTTTTCAGAGCTGCTCTGATTGGTCAAAACACCAATTAGTGAAAAGAAGATCAGAATTGGGCAGCCTCTGAGACTTTGCACCTGCCTGAAATCAACCTAATTATCTATTGAGTGAAATTAGGACTTTCAAAGCAGACAGTTTTTCTGATAAAGAGGGATAATTAGTGGCCCAGGCAAGGTCCTAATCAGCATCATGTTTGATTGATAGCAATCGTCATTCAAATAGGAAGGCACTTGCTGAGCCTCTACAGTACTTCTATTTGTTGTTGTTGTATGGAAGCTGTGCAGGGTTCTGTGGACTCTTTCATGCTCGCCTCTGCATGCTCTGTGCTTCTGTGTCTGCCTGTGAGAGGGGCAGTAAAAATAGTGCCCAGAGGCTGTGTATATTTAGCCATGTGGACAGCAGAGGGTTTGTCTGACTTTGAGAGAACTGAGCAGAGCTAGACGGTAACTTCTTTAGTGTCCAGAGTAGAAGTTCTGTTTGGGCTTGGTCTGTCTTGTGTGTGTGTGTGTGTGTGTGTGTGTGTGTGTGTGTGTGTGTGTGTGTGTGTGTGGTCTCTAACCATTTGTATGATTGGTGTGTTAACACGTCTCATCTGGTGGCAGGAGTTCCTTAGCAGGACGTCACTGGAGAGTCATAAGTTGGATCTGATGGGAGAGGTGTCCTACCTGAAACTAAAGCTGGTGGACATGGAGGAGAAACAGAATCATGGAGTAGAGAGGCAGCACAAAGCAGAGGTAAGGACACACACGCACAAACAAGGAGGGGTGATGAGTGTAATTCTAAGCTTAGGTATGATTGAGGCGGTCAGAGTTGAGTCCCTGAGACAGATTGTAGCATGTCTGTGATTTCAACTGACAGTTTGCTTTTTTTAGAATAATGTTGAGCTTAAACAAGTATAGGGAAGTTGAATTCCATCAGGACTTTTTCTAAGGGGGTTTGTTTATTTCACATCCCTTGTGATGTATCTCTGTTTAGTAAAGTGAGCTTTGCTCTGAAATGACAGGAGTGCATGTAGAAGTCCTGTTCATGTTTTGGGAGACCCAACCATGTAGTCAGCTGCTGACTTTTTGACAATCATAAACCTACTCTAAAGACAGAGTAAAATGTACTATACCCTCTTCCTGGACTACCTAAGAATGAAACTACTCTCCATGGAGTCATAGCTCTGTGTTTTAGTTCAACCTGAAATGTATGTTTGCTGAAGCCCATGTGGTATGTTGGGTTACCTACATCCATTACCACATGTAATACCACGGTAAGGGCCAACATTTTCCTCAGAACTATTGCAAAACTTGACACAGTAACGTATGTAGTTACCATCAAAACATGGCTTGTCAAAGAGCCTTTGTGCCCCAGAGTACACAGGAAGCGGCACAGGTCCTAATCCAGGCACTTGTCATCTCCCGTCTGGATTACTGCAACTCGCTGTTGGCTGGGCTCCCTGCCTGTGCCATTAAACCCCTACAACTCATCCAGAATGCCGCAGCCCGTCTGGTGTTCAACCTTCCCAAGTTCTCTCACGTCACCCCCCTCCTCCGCACACTCCACTGGCTTCCAGTTGAAGCTCGCATCCGTTACAAGACCATGGTGCTTGCCTATGGAGCAGTGAGGGGAACGGCACCTCCGTACCTTCAGGCTCTGATCAGTCCCTACACCCGAACGAGGGCATTGCGTTCATCCACCTCTGGCCTGCTGGCTCCCCTTCCTCTGCGGAAGCATAGTTCCCGCTCAGCCCAGTCAAAACTGTTCGCTGCTCTGGCACCCCAATGGTGGAACAAGCTCCCTCACGACGCCAGGACAGCGGAGTCACTCACCACCTTCCGGAGACATTTGAAACCCCACCTCTTTAAGGAACACCTGGGATAGGATAATGTAATCCTTCTACCCCCCCCCCCCCCCCCCCCCCCCAAAAAAAAAAAAAATATATATATATAATTGTAAAGTGGTTATCCCACTGGCTATAGGGTGAATGCACCAATTTGTAGTCGCTCTGGATAAGAGCGTCTGCTAAATGACGTAAATGTGCCCTTGAGCAAGGCACTTAACCCTAATTGCTCCTGTAAGTCGCTCTGGATAAGAGCGTCTGCTAAATGACTAAAATGTAAAATGTACATCCTGTCCTATGTAAAGCCGTGCTGGCATGATGGATGACTGGGTAAACCTGAGGGTGAGTAGGCTTTAACTCAGCGACAGGTTTAACGTTTCAGTCTAAAGTCCTGATGTTGTTGAAATCATGACTGGCCCATTGTATGAGCTGCAGAGGAAGGTGGTTAGTGTTAAATGAGGCGATCCCACCCCCCTTTCAAGACCGGGTAGCATAACACTTTAGACAGGAAATTATCCATACCTGTGGTTTGTAATGTAGAGGATGTTCATTAAATTGGACAAAAATGGGATTCTAGGTTTAGTAATGTAAGGACATGTGTTGCAATAGTCTCTTTCTACTCTGGTCATGTATACACTACTTTCCCTATAACAGCTGTCTGGAGAGAATGACACATCTGCTTTGAACATTCCACTGATGTGTGACCATTCAAGCATACACAAATGAATATGCACACACACACACTTTGGAGGCCTCCCTGCAGTGGAGTGGAGTAACTAAGCTCATGGTTATATATAGCTGTGGACAGCACTCCATATATCTGTCATATTCTCTATACTGGACACCATGTGATAATTCCACAGTCCAGGCATAGCTCTATGGTTGTTTACTCTAAATATGAGAACATGCCCTGCTCTAATGGACTAGACTCTGTTCCTCTGTGCGTGATTAGGTACCTCTTATTCTCACTCAAGTAGGTCAATAACATATTTACCCTGGCCAGACGACTAATTCACAGGCCCGGAGTGTGTGTTTAGACATAGCAGAGCTGTGTTTCTTATTGTGGTTCACTCTGACATATAAACCCAAATCACTGTGCGTCTTAAAACTGCTTTAAACATTCCATCTGTTACTTTATTAACTAAATGGGTATAGAAAATGTAGTTAGTATATCGTTGAGGAACACCACACAATTCTTCCCTCTCTTATTTTCCTTCCTTCTCTGTCTCCCCTCTGTGTGTCAGAGTGTAGTGAACTTGATTAGTGAGCTGCAGGAGCAGATGTGTAGGTTTCAGCAGGAGATCAATAGCAGGATCCAGGAGAGAACTGGACAGGCTGACAGCAGCCCACAGGAGGCCCGCGACACTGTATCGATGGAGGCCCAAAACCCAGACCAGGGGCTTGCCTGTGATGGTAGCCCAGAGGAGGTGCATGACAGTGGGCTGGAGGTGCCTCCTGACAGGCCTGACGTGATCCCATTCCCAGGCGTGGAGAAAAGCTCCAGTACTTCTGAGGAGCAGTGCTGCTGTGGAGGAGAGGGTGTAGGCAGAAAATGTCTGCATGACATTTGACTCTAAGCATGTAGTCGTCCCATCACTCAGTGTATGGAATGATCCCAAGGCTCTGACACTTAAAACTGTGCTTGCACTAAGGAACCCCTCACCACTACACTTAGACATACATAGTTCATGAGACCTAAACCCAATGCAATCCCGAGAAGTGTGTGTGTATATAAGGGGGTTGATGCATGCACTGTACTGCATCATATTTAAGAGGCATTTTCATTGTGGTGTTGTGAGAATAGTTTGCAGATAGAACCCAGGTACTCATGGACTAATTGATAGTCTTTCCAGACTATTAAACAATTCATTATCTGTTGTATATTTGTGAAAATGATGTTTATAAGTTGTATCTCCTCATCAATGTCCCCAGGTCATACTTCAAGAGCTCAGACTTCTCAAGGAGAAAGTTGACTATCTTGAAGACCAGAAGTCCCAGTATGAGAGGAGACTCAAAGCAACAAAGGTAAAACAAACACACATTAGCCTACCTCATCTCCTGTTATGTCTAGACTGTACTAGTAGTGTCCATATTCCTCTGCTAACTGCAGCTTTCCTAAACTCTGTCCAATCTGCTTTTCTGCCCAGTTAAATGAGTAATTCCCAAAAGCTTATTTTCTTAACAAATCTGCGGACAATTTTCTTTTTAAAAATAATTTAAATGGTGGTACAGTCCCTTCGTGGTGGTTTCTCTTGGCGGCTATACAATACCTTGGTGCACACCCCATTCTCTCTACCTGGCTCACTCTTTCACTCCCCTGCATTCTCTCTACCTCTCAATTTCTCTTTTCCTGTACCTCTTCATTGAGCTATTTTTAACTTTCACTCGCTTCATGTCTCCCATCTGCTTTTTGTTCATTATGTCTTAACTTCAGTCACTGCTACTGTAACAAAGCTTTCCCTAAAATGACAATTCTTTACAATATTCTCAGGCTTAAAAGTGTGGTCATGTTGGTTGCAGTGCCTTGTTGTGTTACTGTGAACTTCAGTGTGCCCTGTAGAAAACATATAGCCTGCTCTGGAAAGTTGAACCAGCCAAATAATGTATATATCTGCTTTAGTGTTCAGGCTTGAGTGTGTTTTTTTTTAAGCATTTTACTGCTCCTGCTATAACATCTGCTAAACTGTGTATGCCACCAATAAACTTTGATTTGACTTAGTCTCCAACAGCTGTGTGTGTGTGGAACCATGTGGAGGTTTTTGTTATGAATGTGTGGACTTAAACTTAGTTTGTCATTGTGTGTTGTTTTTCATCTTTCTGAGAGTAGAAGTGTGTTTTTAGCTTATGCATGCTCCTGATCTTACCCCATCCCCCTATCACACACAGGCAGAGATATCAGACCTCCAGCAGCTCCTGCTCAGTAAGAATGCTGAGATAGACAGCCTGCACACACAGCTCCTGGCCAGACCACCACTGTCCACTGAGACCTCAGAGAGAGGTAAACACACAAACACTTCTTCCAACCTGCAACACTTTTTAATACAGGGTTTGTTATTCTGCAATGAAGGGGTTGTATGTTCTTTCTTGGCTACTAGTCTGTATCCATTTTTGTCACTCATGGATCAATAACATGCTGCAACAGTGGTAGCAAAAGGTGTGTGTGCCTGCATGGGAGTGTAGTGTCTAACAATGGTTCTCTCTCTCCACCTTGCATCATTTCCACTGTTAGAGGATATGTACAGGAGAAGGCTCAACAACAAGAGTAAGCCTTTAACACTACTTAACAACTTTAACACATTGCTTTCAACCTCACCATCTTATCCCTTCCCTTAATGCACTCCTTTCCCACTGTCTTTCATACCCTGTTGTGGGGCTCCAAGAAAATTAAACCCAGGAATGGACCTTGGCTTCGTCTCTGGCTGTCTGGCAACATTTTATGAGCTCACATTTCTTCAACTGAGTATATTGAATCACTGATCAGAATACAGAATTTCCACTGGGAAGGGACTCTTAATGTCAGCCAACTGGTGTTGAGTACCATAACCTTGATATGGCATTGTGCTCTTGCTACTAGAAGTATAGTTGAGTGATTTTTAAGTTTCATTTTCAGAAGATGTCTTTTCCATTGCCCATGGCTGCCTGACAACTTTCTCTACTTCATTTCTGCTTATTGTATGGGCCCCTAGCTCATACTGTTGATTTTCCCTGGCTAGATGAGACATTTTCCAACTGAGAAAAGCTCTGCTCCATCTATTGTACATATCCCTACTATATGCCTAAAATGGGGTAGAAAACAAAAGATTGCAAATAAATTGTCATTATGGTACTGTGTGCATAAGGTACATGGTGGCAACTACAGTATGACTCCTCTTTCTATAGACCAGGAGCTCCAAAGGTTAAAGACCGGGATGGAGACACTGCTGGTTGCCAATGATGAAAAGGTGAGTAGGCGGCTGTCAGAAAAAGGTTACTATGAATGTATGTTTGTCTCTCTCGGTCAAGTAGTGAGCTGGAATTTGGCATGCATCTCAAAATAAATCATTGAACAGTGTGATCCCACTGCTTTGTATATAGTTGGGTACCATTGTATACATTAAGCAGTGTTGGCATACACAGCACGGCCATCATCATTACTGTTTGGATGGCAGGGGCTGCTGGAAGGTCGATGGTGTACGTAACCACACATCAGTAGCACCACCCACTGCCATTTATAGCACACTAGGGCTTTTGTACTCTTACAGTTGCATGGGTGGAATCCTGGATCTTTGACCACATGGGCATCATGCCTCATGCGCTAGTTCTATATCGTGGAGCTCCGCCCCATAGGGGAGCTCTGCTCCTATTGGTTTACCCACTGCCCTAAGGCAGCATCAGCCTGAGACAAAATTATGCACACACCTGCAGCCAATAGGAGTACAGGTGTCCCTATGAGGGGGGATGCCTCCCCTCAATCAGCCTCCCTTTATCTTCAGCGACTGGACTGGACTGAAGAAGCCAAGAAGAGACGAAGAGAAGACTCAGGAGGAAGAAAACGCCGTCGATTTTCCAGATCATCGACGTCGTCCTACAATGAGCACACCAAGCTTATCCATAGGGTAATTATTTAACAAAAGCTCTTTTCAGAGCTCAATGTCGCTGTTCCCCTTGGTGGCTGTCGACCCCCCCCCCGACTTATGTTTTGTGGGTTGAGGGACACAGCACGCCAGGGATGGCCTCATTAATCCCCCCCTATGCGCCAGCTGCCCCCTCCTTTTTTGAGGGAGAGGAATCAGCGTTGGGCATTTTTAGGGAGGATATTCCTCTTGAGGATGTGCTATCAGTGTTAGCCTCAGCTTCTGAGGCATCATCTGAAGGCGCTGACTCAGGAGATAACAGGGCTATTGGGGAAAAAAATGAATATTCTATTGGAACAATTCATTACACTGACCCAGATGTTTAACACCCCTTTTCCCTCAGGAAAGTGTGAGGTCATTTCATCCCTGGATGATGACGCCACAGCCTCTCTGTGCTCTGAATTTTCAGGTCTCATTGAGTGGGCTGCTAAACAGTGGGAGATTAAGCTGCCCCCCATTCCCTCCAACCCGGAAGTGGACATGATGGAGGGCGGCCGTTACTCAGCTTGGCGTCAGACGGCGGCCTCCAGCAGCAAGGGAGCGGTCCTCGCCCCCCCCCCCCCCCCCCCCCGCAGCGCCAGAGGTGCCGACCATTCCGCCGGCGAGAGAGGTCATTAAAGAGTCATCCTGGCATCACCCGAAGGGCGGCCAGAAGAGACGCCGTTTATGACATGGCGAGGGGGAGAGAACGGAAGACGGCGCAGCGCCTGGTGTGACTGAGCCCACTGTTCCCCTCCACCCTACTGTTGAGGGTATGGAGGAGAATGTTTTTTGTTGATGTGTGTAATAAAGAGTTGGCTCTACCTGACTTTGTCAAAGAAAGAGCCCCTTTTCCATAATACATCCGAGAGCGTTCGACCTTCCTCACTCTCGCTCTCTCTCTTACCACTCGAGTGCAGCTCAGCCCACCACGGTGTGTTGCTGAGCGCACACATAAGGTAGGTATAAAAAGGATATTAATTTTAAGATGTTACCTTATGAAGACCTCACTTTACAGACTCCTAGGTGTGCTGTAGTGAGTGTCTCACATAGCAGGCTGCAGTCTCAGTCATATAGTGACAGGATGATGCAACCGCTATTCGGGGATGGCGCACTGTCTGAGGCTAAGGCCTCTGTCAGTGCAGTTCAGACCCGTGCTACATTCAAGGAGGGCCGGAATACTACGGTTACGGGTTTAACCAACATATCGGCGGCCCCGTTTCTCTCAGAATGCGCTGATGCTCACCACACTGAGTTTAGCTCAGCCCACCAGGGGTGCAGAGCTGAGCACACACAGGAGGTGAATGTTAATAAGGTATCAAGGCGCCGCCTTGTGTTACCTCATAGAAACCTCACATTACAGACTCCTAGGAGTGCTGTAGTGAGTGTCTCACATAGCAGGCTGCAGTCTCGGTCAGACACTGACATGATGACACAGTGCGCCATCCCCAAATAGCGGCTATCGCAGACTAAGGTCTCTGTTAGTGCGATTCAGACCCATGCTGCGTTCACGGAGGGCCCGATTACCACGGTCACGAAAGTAACCAACGTATCGGCGCCCCCACCTCTCTTAGAACGCGCCAATGCTCACCACACTGAGTGTAATTCAGCCCACCAAAGGTGCAGAGCTGAGCACACACAGGAGGTGAAAGGGAAAAAAATACCAAGGCACCGTCTTAGGTTATCTCAAAGAGACCTCACATTACAGACTCCAAGGAGTACTGTAGTGAGTGTCTCTCATAGCAGGTCTCAGTCAGGACATTTTACATTTTAGTCATTTAGCAGACGCTCTTATCCAGAGCGACTTACAGGAGCAATTAGGGTTAAGTGCCTTGCTCAAGGGCACATTTACGTCATTTAGCAGACGCTCTTATCCAGAGCGACTCACAAATTGGTGCATTCACCCTATAGCCAGTGGGATAACCACTTTACAATTTTTTTTGGGGGGGGGGTAGAAGGATTACTTTATCCTATCCCAGGTATTCCTTAAAGAGGTGGGGTTTCAAATGTCTCCGGAAGGTGGTGAGTGACTCCGCTGTCCTGGCGTCGTGAGGGAGCTTGTTCCACCATTGGGGTGCCAGAGCAGCGAACAGTTTTGACTGGGCTGAGCGGGAACTATGCTTCCGCAGAGGAAGGGGAGCCAGCAGGCCAGAGGTGGATGAACGCAATGCCCTCGTTTGGGTGTAGGGACTGATCAGAGCCCGAAGGTACAGAGGTGCCGTTCCCCTCACTGCTCCATAGGCAAGCACCATGGTCTTGTAACGGATGCGAGCTTCAACTGGAAGCCAGTGGAGGAGACAGGAGACAGGATGACGCAACCGCTGTTTGTGGATGGCGCATTATCGCAGACTAAGGTCTCTGTTAATGCGATTCAGACCCATGCTGCGTTCACGGAGGGTCTGATTACTACGGTTACAGGTATAACCAATGTATCGGCGCCCCCACTTCTCACAGAACGCGCTGATGCTCACCACGCTGAGTGTGGCTCAACCCACCAGAGGTGCGGAGTTGAACACACACACAGAAGGTGAAGGTTAAGAAGGTATCAAGGCGCCGGCTTGTGTTACCTCATAGAGACCTCATATTACAGACTCCTAGGAGTATTGTAGTGAGGGGCTCTAATAGCGAATTGCAGTCATCTGGGATGATGACGCAATCGCTTGCTGGGGATGGTGCCCTGTCGCAGGCTGTGGCCTCCGTCAGTGCAATTCAGACCCGCGCTGCGTTCACGGAGGGCAGGAATACGACGGTTACGGGTTTAACTGACGTCTCTGCACCTCCTTCTTGTTCAGAACGCACTAATGTTCCCTCTCCCTTTCATGGGAGGCCCGCCTTGGGCTGTTCCACCACCTCAGTGTTGGGGAACAGCGGCGGCAAGGGCCATAGAGGAATACAGGTCCTTCCTACTGAATGTACCACAGCTTCGCGCTCGGCCGCTTTCTCTGCATTGCTGGCAGTGGCAGCGAAGCTGCACCCTCTCACGCTGGCTAGAACAGACGTTGCAGAAGGGTTATGCTCTCCAATTCCATCGGACCCCACCCCCATTCAGGGGAGTGGTGGAGACGGTGATGAAAACGCCCGAAAAAGTGGCCGCTCTGCTTTCAGAGATTACGGAACTTTTGGCGAAGGAGGCGGTCACAGTGGTTCCCCAGGAGCAAAGGAATAAAGGGCTATATTCACCCTACTTCCTGGTGCCCAAAAAGATGGGGGGAATGAGGCCAATATTGGATTTACGCATTCTCAACGAGAGCGTAACCAAACGGCCCTTTCGAATGCTAACGACAAAACGTCTGCTGGAATGTGTCCAGAAAGGAGACTTTTGTACGAGCATAGACCTAAAGGACGCGTACTTTCATGTGCCGGTACAGCCGCGTCACAGGAAGTTTCTGCGATTCGCCTTTCAAGGGGTGGCGTACGAATACACGAGGATGCCATTTGGGTACGCCCTGGCACCTCGCACGTTTTCCAAGTGTGTGGAGGCGGCATTGGAACCGTTGCGTCGTCAGGGAATACGGCTACTAGCCTACCTAGACGACCTACTGGTTCTCGCCCCGTCAGCAGAGCTGGCGATCACTCAAACAACACAGACAGTGATTCATCTCACATGTCTGGGGTTCGCTGTGAATTGGAAAAAGAGCGCGCCCTGGGCCAGTCAACAGATTGTCTGTCTACCTGGGGATACAGCTAGACACTGTAATGATGAGGGCTCGAATTTCGGACCCCCGAAGGGTAGCCTTGTTGCTAGACCTGAGGAAGTGTTGTCCGAATCACACGGTGACGGCGCTGTCGATCATGTCACTTTTGGATCTCATGTCGTCAGCCCACTCTGTGGTTCCGCTGGGACTCCTGCACATGCGCAGGATGCAGCGATGGTTCGCCCAACTAAGACTAGACCCATTGCGTCAACGTCATCGGTTGGTGGTGGTTCCCCTCTCGCTCAGTGCAGATCTGACCTATTGGAGAAACCTGCGCGTTCTCACGCACGGAGTCCCAATAGGCAAAGTGTCCTCTTACATCCCAGTGTTCACAGATACGTCTCTGACGGGATGGGGAGGGACATGTCAGACCCAAGCGATAGGAGATGAGTGGCCTCTTTCGAGTCGCCACATCAACCTCTTGGAGTTGGAAACGGTTCGACTGGTTTTGACCCACTTCACGTCTACCCTTCGGGGTCGCGATGTGCTGGTCTGGTCAGACAACCGGACCACAGTAGCTCACATAAATCGCCAAGGAGGAGTCAGGTCTCCTGCTCTCCATCGGGCGGCAGAGGAATTGTGGCTGTGGGCTCACGAGCACCTACGCTCATTGAGAGCAGCACACATTCCGTGCTACTTGAACGTAGGAGCAGACCTCATGTCAAGAGGGAGTCCTCGAGACGATGAGTGGTGTCTGCATCCGGACATTGTTCTCCAAATTTGGGAACAGTTCGGGAGAGCCGAGGTGGATCTATTCGCGTCACACGTGAACGCGCAATGTCCCCTATGGTTCTCTCTGAGGGAACAGGAAGAACCACCACTGGGAAGAGACGCTTTTGCGCACCACCCGTGGCCGAGTGTTCTTCTGTATGCATTCCCTCCGCTGTCCTGCATTCTCCCACTGTTAGCCAGGGTGAGGTCAGGAGGGCTGTCAGTGATACTGGTAGCCCCCGATCGCCCAGGGGCTCCTTGGTTTGCGGAGATGAGTCAGATGTTGATTGCGCCAACTTGGCCAATTCCACATCGACGGGACGCATTGTCTCAGGCGGGGGGCACGATAGGGCAATTGCCATAATCGGCCAACCACTGAAGGCCTGGCTGCTGAGAGGGACAGGCTAGAGCGCCGTGGGTTATCTGATGCAATGATCAGGACCATACAGGGTTCACGTGCCAGTTCCACTTCCAGGATGTATGTCAGTAGATGGAACGTGTTTTCACGATGGTGTGTCACACAAGGTGTAGACCCCATGAGCTGTCAGGTTGAGAGTATTCTCTCTTTCCTACAGCTTATGTTTGATAAGCAGCGATCGCCCGCCACCATTAAGGTGTTTGCAGCGGCGATTTCAGCTTGTCACAAGGGGTTTGGCAGAGACAATGTCTTTAGCCACCCTCTAGTGAAACGTTTCCTATTAGGAACGCGGCGGTTTAGGCCAACACCTAGAGCCACGCTTCCTCAGTGGGATTTGGCTTTGGTACTCGAAGCGCTATGTAAGTCGCCGTTCGAGCCATTGAATCAAATACCCCTCAAGATGCTGTCTATGAAGACAGCATTGTTGCTCGCTTTGACTACGGCTAAGCGTGTCAGTGATTTGTGTGCGCTTTCGACGAGACCCGACTGCCTGGCCATTAATGGCGATCTGAGCAGAGCGGTGTTACGTCCTAACCCGGCATTTGTGCCGAAGGTTATTAGGAGTTCATATAGATCACAGACCGTGGAGCTGTGGGCTTTTTCTCCTCCTCCTCATAGAGAGGAGTGAGGAAAGGCTCCATCGCCTGTGCCCAGTACGCGCCTTGGCGTGTTCCGTCGAGCGCACAGCAGCGATTAGGTCATCGCCTCAGCTGTTTGTGTGTTATGGTGCTGCTGCACTAGGTAGACCACTTGCGAAACAGCGTCTGTCTCATTGGCTTTGTGAGGGCTTATGAGGCAGCGGGGCGACAACTGCCTCAGGGTATCAGAGCTCACTCCACTCGTGGAGTAGCAGCTTCTACTGCCCTTTTCAGAGGAACAGGGGTAGAGGATATATGTAGAGCGGCGTCATGGTCAACACCGTCTCCATTTATCCGTTTCTATCTCTTGGATATGTCTTCTAACTCTTTGGCTCAGTCTGTACTCAGCGTGGCTGAAGGGAGACTTTGAGCTAGGAGGAGAGGAATGCAGGACTGAGGAGACAAGGTCTCTATCAAGTCCGCTTCTGATAGAAGGACATATTTTTGGCATGACTCCTGACTGACAGGTTCAGTACAGTAGACGGCATGTATTCATCTGCCCACCAGTGAGTCACTGGAGTGAGGCGGAATGATGGGGGATAATAGTAGTAACTTGGTTACGATGCTATTAGACCGGTCATGACAATTTGACGGAATGTGACGTCTGTTTGTTCAGATTAGTATGAATCATGTTCTGGGATCTGCCCACTAATCTCTGGGGTTCCATTGATTGAGTGAGGCGGCCTACAGTGTACACAATGTAGAGTGACACTTTGTGTCATTCCATTAGTGGTCGGTTGTATTGTAACAGGATATTGAGGTACCATCTATCTGCTAGTACAGATTAGTATGGCCTGTATTCTGGTGATCTGCCCACTAGTCATTGGTGTTGCCATTGGACTAGGTGGGGCGGGTTTTTAACCGATGATGCAGTATATTGTGACACTTGTATGGTGACAGTGGTTACAGTACTGCGGGAATTGGTTGCAGCCATTGCTAGGCCTGACCTTTTCATTTTGATGGGAAGTGTTGGGCTCGGCAGGGAGTACATTTTGGAGCGCTATGCTCCGCCTTAAACCAATAGGAGCAGAGCTCCCCTATGGGGCGGAGCTTCACGATATAGAACGATTAGTTACCAGAGTGTAACTCCAGTTCTATGAGTGGAGCGGAGCCCCATAGGACTTAAGGCCCTGCCGACCCTCTCTAGTCTCGCTGAAGATAAATATCTCGGGAGGCTGATTGAGGGGAGGCATCCCCTCTTATAGGGACACTTGTACTCCTATTGGCTGCAGGTGTGTGCATCATTTTGTCTCAGGCTGATGCTGCCTTAGGGCAGTGGGTAAACCACTAGGAGCAGAGCTCCCCTATGGGGCTCCGCTCCACTCATAGAACTGGTGTTACACTCCGGTAACTAATCGCTCTCTCTCCGCGGCCATCCATTTTAGGCAAAGCCACAATTAAGGAGTCCTGGATCTGCCAGACCTAATTTTGGAGTTTGGTCCATTAAGAGAAACATGACAAGGCCATGGGCACTGGCACCACTTCAAAACACACACACTCACTCTAACTCCTCAGGGCTAGTTACCACTACTCTGATTTCCAGCTATGCCCATGTCACTCTCCACCCTTTTAACCCTTATGTTGAACGCATATGGCGAACGCCATTTACAGTGCCTTGCTAAAGTATTCAGATCCCTTGGATTTTTCACATTAGTGGGATTAAAATGGATGTCAACAATCTAGAGAAAATACACTAATGTCAAAGTGGATTAATTTTTATTTTATCAAAACTAACACATTTTAACAAAACTGTTGCATAAGTATTCAGCCCCTTTTGTTTAGGCAAGCCTAAATTAGTTCAGGAGTAAAAAATTGCATATAAATTGCATGGACTCACTGTGAAATAATAGGGGTTGACTTGATATTTGACTAATGACTAATGCTTCCTCTGTCCCCCATACACATATTTGTAAGGTCCCACAGTCAAGTGTTGAATTTCAAGCACAGATTCAACTACAGACCACAGAGCTTTTCAAAAGCCTCATGAAAGGCAGTGATTGGTAGATGGATAACAATAACCAATCAGACATTGAATGTCTCTTTAAGCATGGTAAGGTTGATAATTATGCGGTGAATTATGTATTACAGTTTTTTTGATTGCTTAAGCACGATTTTCAAAACAGGGCCCGTGTTTTCAAAACACTACACACAATTAGCACAACCACACACCCAATTAGCAAAACACTACAGATCCTTTGCAAAATTAAACACTCTTGTAAAAACTATACACTTCTTTTTAAAAACCACACTTTGTTACCATATGAAACACACACGTTTCACATTACTATACTCTGTTTGCACGAGTTACACTCTGCTGTGATAAACCTAAAACACTTTTAGCACTTCTACTTCCCTATGATTAGAGTAGGCTACTCTCAACAAAGTACAAATATAATGTAAATTCACCAAACACTACACAAGACCAATGTTGCAGACTGAAGAAACTCATTTATTTCTCAACACGCCCAAAATGTTGACATGGAGATTCATAATACTGTAACCAAACGTCACTTTACGTATTGTAAGTTCAAAAAAAATTTAAAAAAATAACTAGACATTGTCTCTTCGCCTAGCTGGATCTGGCCAGAGAATTTCATCAACATCGCAGGCAATGTTGTCATTAGCAAGACACCTTGGAAAGAAA
The DNA here is from genome assembly GCF_964263955.1 of Coregonus lavaretus. Lineage (NCBI taxonomy): Eukaryota > Metazoa > Chordata > Actinopteri > Salmoniformes > Salmonidae > Coregonus > Coregonus lavaretus. The sequence continues at coordinate 16,174,361 of NC_140024.1, forward strand.
CGTCTTGAATGACGAATCCATCCTTGCATTGCTGCTACCTCCATCTGGTCACAGGCCTCCTCCATGGCTTGGATGAGGGGTACCTCAGCCTGGAGACGGAGATCATATACCTTCCACCGCCATGCCGAGAAAAACTCTTCTATAGGGTTGAGGAATGGAGAGTATGGTGGAAGATATAGGACGGTGAAATGTGGATGTTGCTGAAACCAGTTCTGAACCAGAGCAGAGCGGTGGAAAGACACATTGTCCCAGACAACAATGTATTGCATATGATCGATTTGATTTGCTGCTGTTATGTTGTGCAATTGGTCCAAGAATGTAAGTATGAGTGCTGTGTTGTAAGGGCCCATATGGGCATGGCGGTGGAGGACCCCATTCTGTGTAATGGCTGCACAGAGTGTTATATTACCCCCACGTTGCCCTGGGACATTGACTATAGCCCTGTGGCCAATGATGTTTCTTCCCCTCCTTCGTGTTCTCGTCAGGTTGAACCCAGCCTCATCTACGTAAATGAACTCATGCTGGATCTCCTCTCCATCCATTCGTAAAACTCTCTGAAAAACAGTGTCAGGCAAAATTGTGTAGTTCAGTGTAGATCTAGTATACATATTACAGTACAGTAAAAGATTATGAGACAGTATGCAAGATCACACTGCTAAAGTGAATACATACCTCTGCATAATCATGCCGCAGTCGTTTCACCCTTTCGGAATTGCGCTCGAAAGGCACTCGATAAATTTGCTTCATTTGAATATGTTTTTTTTTAGGATGCGTGCCAGTGTTGATGTTGAGACCTGATGGATATCGTTGAAAATGGCGTGGTTATTGACAATGTTAGCTTGGAGCTGCTTGAGTGTTATAGCATTGTTGGCCAAAACCATGTTTACTATCTCCCTCTCTTGCTGTTCTGTGAACATAGGAGGCCTTCCCCCTTGTCGTCCCTGACCCTCAATCCTATGTAGAAAAAAAAACAGTATACAATAGTACAGTAATTTCACAGGAAAAGGTAACAGAAGTGCTGATAGTGCATAGAATATAGTACTGTAAGCAGTTACTGAAACCGTGCAGATGTTTTTGATATGATGATATTTTTACAATACCTATTTTCCAGTCGAAATGTTCTCATCACACTTGCCACTGTATATCGGCTTAGATTTGGCTGTACTCGCAGTCCAGCCTCCCTCAGCGTCAGGCCGTGGTTGACAATGTGGTCAACCAGTGTTGCGCGGATCTCATTTGTCAGATTCGGTCCTCTTTGAGCACCTTCTTGTCTTCCTCCCCTTCCTCCTCCTCCTCCTCCTCGTTCTCCTCCTCGTTCTCCTCGTTCTCCTCGTTCTCCTCGTCCTCCTCCTCGTTCTCCTCGTCGTCCTCCTCCTCGTCTTACTCTTTCTCTGACTCTTTCCATTGTGCTTGAAGACCGATGAACTCACCTGCTGCTTTTTATAGTGCTTATACACCTGATTGGTGTGTCTACAATTAAGCAAACGAGTGTTTGCACACCTGATGACTGTGTTGAACCAATTGGTTGGACGGTGTGGTAATTTGACAGTCAGTGCTTTGGTATTGCAAGGACGTGACTTCATGATAGATTTTTGTGTGTAATGTATGTTAAGTGTGTTTAGTGTTTTGCAAATCACTGTGTGTAGAGTTTTGCAACAAGTGTAAGGTTGACAATGTGCTTATAGTTGTGCAAATATGGGCTGATGTTTTGCTTCTTGAGTGTAAGGTTTTGCTAATAGTGTACTACTTTTAATTTTAGTGTGTAAGCAATCCAAAAAAACTGTAAACCACCCAGACACATCAAAGATACAGTCCTCCTTCTGAACTGAGCAGCAGGACAGGAATGACACTGCTCCGGTATGTTACCATGAGGCCATTGGTGATTTTAAAATGGCTACCGAGTTCATTGGCTGTGCTGGGATAACTGAGGATGGATCATCAACATTTTATTGACTCCACAATAAAGACATAAATGATAGAGTGAAAAGAAGAATACAAATATACACAATGTATGCAACAAGGCACTAAAGTAATACTACAAAAAACACTGCAAAGGAATACACTTTTTTGCCTAAATGTAAAGCCTTATGTTTGTGGCAAATCTAACACATCACTGAGTAACTGCCCCCTTATTTTCAAGCATAGTGGTGGCTGCATCATGGTATGGGTATGCTTGAAACTGGGACATACTGAGGAGTTTTTCAGGAGAAAAAGAAATGGGATGGTGCTAAACACAGGCAAAATCCTAGAGGAAAAACTGCTTAACACCAGAGACTGGGAGAGGAATTCACCTTTCAGCAAGACCATAACCTACAAAGCAAAATCTACATTGCAGTTGCTTATCAAGAAGACTGTGAATGTTCCTGAGTGGCCAAGTTAAATCTGCTTGAATCTGTGGCAAGCCTTGAGCATTGCTGTCTAGCCATGATCCCCAACATCTTGATAGAGGTTGAAAATGTTGGACATTATTTAATATTTTATTTATTAGGATCCCCATTAGCTGTTGTAAAAGCAGCAGCTACTCTTCCTGGGGTCCACACAAAACATGAAACATTACATAATACAGAACATTAATAGACAAGAACAGCTCAAGGACAGAACTACAAAATATTCAAAGGCACACGTAGCCTACATATCAATACATACACACAAACTATCTAGGTCAAATAGAGGAGAGGCTTTGTGCCGTGAGGTGTTGCTTTCTGTTTTTTTAACCTCCTAAGGGATCGGTGTCCCGTATACGGGACGGTTGACCTAACGTGTGCTAATGTGATTAGCATGACTGTTGTAAGTAACAGCAAACTTTCCAGGACATATACATGTCTTATATGGGCAGAAAGCTTAAATTATTGTTAATCTTACTGCACTGTCCAATTTACAGTAGCTATTACAGTGAAAAAAATACCATGCTGTTGTTTGAGGAGAGTGCAAAACAACAACAAAACGTATCACGCCAACTGGTTTGATACATTCACCTCTGAAGTTTGATAAAATCCATTTGTATATCCAAATGTAGGAACTGGGTTCTACACTTTGAGCCCTTGCTGTCTTTGGCTCCACACCCACCCCGCCCGGCCATCTAGATGTGTGAAAGTTAGTGTATAAGCTAATGATCCATCATGTATGACATTCCTGGGATTGTGTAAACTTAAATTTTGTATTACCATATCATTTTTGTATGTTCTCTATAGTCATGTACTTGAAAATGTATCAATTGACCAATTCGGTACATTTGGGCAGACTTGATACAAAATAGTCCAGTATTGCAGTGCTTCACTGGATCAATCTGAAATGTTGCACACTTCTGCCATCTAGTGGACAAAATCTAAAGTGCGCATAACTGCAATATTATTTACATTTTAGTAATTTAGCAGACGCTCTTATCCAGAGCGACTTACAATTAGTGAGTGTATACATTTTTCATACTTTGGCTTTCCATATTGTGGTCTTTCTCTTGCATTTCAAAGACAATGGAACATTTTTTTTATAGAAAACGCATGTATTTTTTGTTTGTATTATCTTTTACCAGATCTAACGTTATATTCTCCTAGATTAATTTCACATTTACACAAACTTCAGTGTTTCCTTTCAAATGGTATCAAGAATATGCATATCCTTGCTTCAGGTCCTAAGCTACAGGCTGTTAGATTTGGGTGTCATTTTAGGCAAAATTTGAAAAAAAGGGTCCAATCCTTAAGAGGTTAAACCAGGGTTGCTGTTTATTTGAGCAATATGAGATGGAACGGAGTTCCATGTTTCCATGTAATAATGGCTCTTTTATAATACTGTATGCTTTCTTGAATTTGTTCTTGATTTGGGGACTGTGAAAAGATCCCTGGTCGCATGTCTGGTGGGGTAAGTGTGTGTGTCAGTGCTGTGTGGAAGTTCACTATGCAAACAATTTGGAATTTCCAACACATTAATGTTCCACACTGATTCATGTTCCACAACTCTTAGCCAAGCGAGACTGGCATGCATAGTATAAATATTAGCCCTCTGATTACAATGAAGAGCAAGATGTGCTGCTCTGTTCTGGGCCAGCTGCAGCTTAATTGTGTCTTTATTTGCAGCACTCGACCACACGACTGGGCAATAATCAAGATAAGACAAAACGGGAGCCTGCAGAACTTGCTTTTTGGAGTGTGGTGTCAAAAAAGCAGCGCATCTCTTTATTACTGACAGACCTCTCCCCATCTTTACAACCATTGACTCTATATGTTTTGACCATGACAGTTTACAATCTAAGCTAATGCCAAGTAATTTATTCTCCTCAACTTGTTCAACAGCCATGCAATTAATTACCAGATTCAGTGGAGGTCTAGAACTTATGGAATGATTTGTACCAAATACAATGCTCTTAGTTTTAGAGATGTTCAGTGCCAGTTTATTACTGGCCACCCATTCCAAAACTGACTGCAACTCCTTGTTAAGGGTTTCAGTGACTTCATTAGCTGTGCTTGCTGATGCGTATATATGGTTGAATCATCAGCATACATGGACACACGCTTTGCTTAATGCCAGTGGCAGGTCATTGGTAAAAATAGAAAAGAGTAGAGGGCCTAGAGAGCTGCCCTGCGGTGCACCACACTTTACATGTTTGATGTTCGAGAAGCTTCCAGTAAAGAAAACCCTTTGAGTTCTATTAGATAGCTCTGAATACACGATATGGCGAAGGTTGAAAAGCCATAACACAATTTTTTTCAACAACAGATTATGGTCAATAATATCAAGGCTGCACTGAAATCTAACAGTACAGCTCCCACAATCATCTTATTAGCAATTTGTTTCAACCAAACATCAGTCAGTTGTGTCAGTGCAGTACATGTTGAGTGCCCTTCTCTGTAAGCATTCTGAAAGTCTGTTAATATATTTACAGAGAAATAGCATTGTATTTGGTCAAACATTTTTTCCAACAGTTTGCTAAGAGCTGGCAGCAAGCTTATAGGTCTGCTGTTAGAACCAGTAAAGGGCACTTTACCACTTGGGTAGCGGAATTACTTTGGCTTCCCTCCAGGCCTGAGGACAAAGACATTCCTCCAGGCTCAGATGAACGATATGACAGCTAGGGGTGGCTATAGAGTTAGCTACCATCCTCAGTAGCTTTCCATCGAAGTTGTCAATGCCAGGAGGTATGTTATTATTGATCGATAACAATAATTTTCCACCTCTCCCACACTAACTTTACAAAACTCAAACGTGCAATGCTTTTCTTTCATTATTAGTTTTTTTATGCATGAATACGATGGCTCACTGTTAGTTGTTGGCATTTCCTGCCTACTTTTGCCCACTTTGTCAATGAAGTAATCATTAAAATACTTGGCAACATCAAAAGGTTTAGTGATGAATAGCCATCTGATTTGATGAAAGATGGAGTTGAATTTGTCTTTCTGCTCATTTCATTTAAACTTTTTTCCATCATTCTTTATATGATTGATCTTGGCTTCATAATACAGTTTCTTCTTTTTGTTGAGTTTAGTCACATTTCTCAATTTGCAGTAAGTCAGCCAGTCACTTATTAGCCATTTATGTTTCCCTATCCCTTTCAACCATATAGTTTTTCAATTCCTCATCAATCCATGGAGCCTTAACATTTCTAACAGTCAGTTTCTTAACAGGTGCATGTTTATCAATTGGAAGAAGAAATTTCATAATGTATCAAGTGCAGCGTCTGGATGCTCCTTATTAATCACATCAGACCAACAAATCTTTTTTTAAATCATCTACATAAGAGTCACAGCAAAATCTTTTGTATGATCTCTTAGACACTATTTTAGGCCCAGCTTTTGGAACTTTGGCTTTCCTGGATATAGCCACTATATTATGATCACTGCCTCCAATGGGTACGGACACAGCTTTAGAACAAAGTTCTACAGTATTAGTAAAAATGTGATCAATACATGTGGATGATCTTGTTCCTCTAGTGTTTGTAAACACCCTGGTAGGTTGATTAATAACCTGGCGCTGGTTACAGTGAGAAGCTTCCTCTTGAGCGGACAGCTTGATGAACACCAGTCAATATTCAGGTCCCCGAGAAAGTAGACCTCTCTGTTTAGATCACATATACTATCAAGCATTTCACACACAATATGTAGATACTGACTGTTAGCACTTGGTGGCCTATAGCAACACCCCAAAAGGAAAGGCTTTATATGTGCCAAGTGAACCTGCAACCACAACAATTCAATAACACTTGACATAAGCTCTTCAGTAAGCATTACAGGGATATGGCTCTGAATTTTATATATATATACAGTTAGGGAAAAAAGTATTTGATCCCCTGCTGATTTTGTACGTTTGCCCACTGACAAAGACATGATCAGTCTATACTTTTAATGGTAGGTTTATTTGAACAGTGAGAGACAGAATAACAACAACAAAATCCAGAAAAACGCATGTCAAAAATGTTATAAATTGATTTGCATTTTAATGAGGGTAATGAGTATTTGACCCCTCTGCAAAACATGACTTAGTACTTGGTGGCAAAACCCTTGTTGGCAATCACAGAGGTCAGACGTTTCTTGTAGTTGGCCACCAGGTTTGCACACATCTCAAGAGGGATTTTGTCCCACTCCTCTTTGCAGATCTTCTCCAAGTCATTAAGGTTTCGAGCCTAACGTTTGGCAACTCGAACATTCAGCTCCCTCCACACATTTTCTATGGGATTAAGGTCTGGAGACTGGCTAGGCCACTCCAGGACCTTAATGTGCTTCTTCTTGAGCCACTCCTTTGTTGCCTTGGCCGTGTGTTTTGGGTCATTGTCATACTGGAATACCCATCCACGACCCATTTTCAATGCCCTGGCTGAGGGAAGGAGGTTCTCACCCAAGATTTGACGGTACATGGCCCCGCCCATCGTCCCTTTGATGCAGTGAAGTTGTCCTGTCCCCTTAGCAGAAAAACACCCCCAAAGCATAATGTTTCCACCTCCATGTTTGACGGTGGGGATGGTGTTCTTGGGGTCATAGCCAGCATTCCTCCTCCTCCAAACACGGCGAGTTGAGTTGATGCCAAAGAGCTCCATTTTGATCTCATCTGACCACAACACTTTCACCCAGTTCTCCTCTGAATCATTCAGATGTTCATTGGATAACTTCAGGCGGGCCTGTATATGTGCTTTCTTGAGCAAGTGGACCTTGCGGGCGCTGCAGGATTTCAGTCCTTCACGGCGTAGTGTGTTACCAATTGTTTTCTTGGTGACTATGGTCCCAGCTGCCTTGATATCATTGACAAGATCCTCCCGTGTAGTTCTGGGCTGATTCCTCACCGTTCTCATGATCATTGCGACTCCACGAGGTGAGATCTTGCATGGAGCCCCAGGCCAAGGGAGATTTACAGTTATTTTGTGTTTCTTCCATTTGCAAATAATCGCACCAACTGTTGTCATCTTCTCACCAAGCTGCCTGGCGATGGTCTTGTAGCCCATTCCAGCCTTGTGTAGGTCTACAATCTTGTCCCTGACATCCTTGGAGAGCTCTTTTGGTCTTGGCCATGGTGGAGAGTTTGGAATCTGATTGATTGATTGCTTCTGTGGACAGGTGTCTTTTATACAGGTAACAAGCTGAGATTAGGAGCACTCCCTGTAAGAGTGTGCTCCTAATCTCAGCTCGTTACCTGTATAAAAGACACCTGGGAGCCAGAAATCTTTCTGATTGAGGGGGGTCAAATATTTATTTCCCTCATTTAAAATGCAAATCAATTTATAACATTTTTGACATGTGTTTTTCTGGATTTTGTTGTTGTTATTCTGTCTCTCACTGTTCAAATAAACCTACTATTAAAATTATAGACTGATAATTTCTGTGTCAGTGGGCAAACATACAAAATCAGCAGGGGATCAAATACTTTTTTCCCTCACTAATATATATATATATATATATATATAGGCCAAGGGAGATTGATATATATATACACACACACACACACACACACTACCAGTCAAAAGTTTGGACACACCTACTCATTCCAGGGCTTTTCTATATTTTTTACTATTTTTTACATTGTAGAATAATAGTGAAAACATAAACTATGAAATAACACATGGAATCATGTAGTAACAAAAAAAGTGTTAAACAGAGATATATACATAATACTGAAAAGAGCAAACAAAGCAAGAGAAAAATATATACATTCAGTAGTCCATTAATCAATTGGTGTGTGTGTGTGCTGCGGGTTTGAAGCTAAGAACCCATAGGCTTGGCTCTCTCATCCCTTCCAGGCTTCTGGGAGGGAGGGTGGACAATGAGCCTGTCATAGCGGATGTAAGCAATGTCCCCACGCGCTCTGGCAGCTTTCATGGCTGAGAAGTTCTTTCCTCTTCTGGCGCACAGCTTCAGGATAGTCCTTGTTGAGGAAGATATACGTTCCTCTCAAGTTCTTGGCTCTTTCCAAAACAGCTACCTTGTCCTTGAACCTCAGGAACTTGACACTATCGGCCTGGGCCTGTCACCTGGGCCGGTGGTGGGTTTTCCTGTCCTGTGGGCGTGGTCTCCCGCAATCTTCCTGTGGTCCCTCTTTAATTTCTCAGAGATCATTTCTCTCACTTTGTCCTCAGACTCCGTCCAGTCACGTGGAGATTCAGCAATTCCGTCCACAACCATTTGTTCCGCCTTGATTGTCCCTCGAGATTTATCCGTCATTGTTATCATGGATTCACACACATAACTGATGTCCTCTCTCAATGACTAACAGATTGCTGTCATCTTGCCGTTCTCCTGTATAAACTGATTGAGCTGACCCTGGGAGAACTGATCAGGTCGTCCATGCACCAGTATTTCGACAAAACACTTGAAGCTATTTTATTTTTTTAACAACTGCTTGTATAACTGTTTTTGTTTGTTTAAAATATCCTTCACGTGATAGAGAGACACCACTGTCCTCAACGGTACTCCCACCGGCTTTGGTCTTTGTCATGGTAGCTAGCAACGTAGGTTACGCTGTTACTCCTCACAGTTCCAGACAGGGCAGGTCACAGGGAAGATTGAAAACAACAAACAGCAGGGATCTATACAGCCACAAACTCGGGACAATCCGCTGTCTCAGCCACAATGGCTAACTGCGTCGTGGGTTGCGTTCAAGCCCTGAAGAAAACCCTGCTAGCATAATAGGCAGCTAGCTAAATAGCTCCTCAGACCCGGCCTTGGTCGGCAGGATTACTGGACAGAGACTAGCAGTCCCAGCAACTGATGCCAACTGCGTTGCGGGATCCAAACTAAAAAGGTAGCTAGCTACTAAGAAACTTTCCAATACACTTTCAAAACGACAAACTTTTCTAAACAGCAAAACCGAGCTCTCCCTCATTCCGCGTTCAACAGGAAGAAACAATAGTTATTACAAAATAATGATGGGTAAATATTGCACAATCCAGGTGTGCAAAGCTCTTAGACTTACCCAAGAACACTCACAACTGTAATCAATGCCAAAGGTGTTTCTATCATGTATTGACTCAGGGAGCTGAATACTTATACAACTATGTTTTAGTTATTATATTTTTATTCATTTTTTCCACTTTGGCATTTTAGTGTTTTGTGTAGATTGACAATTAAATACATTTTAATCCCACTTTGTAACACAAAATGTGAAGAAATCCTACTTTTGCAAGGCACTGTATGGATGAATCTCCTTGTTACAGGACCGGCGTATTGAAGAGCTCACGCTGCTCCTAGTCCAGTGCAGACAGTTCAGAGACGTTGTGACCCCAAGACAAGGTAACAGCAATCTCCCCTACCATACATAGTACTACGCTAGTTATTGATTGTTTTAATTAAAAGCCACCAAAACGGTAAAACATTCCTTACATTCAAATGTATAATGAACCAGAGAAAGCAAAACATTTCCATTACTCACGATGGTATGAAGCAATTACCCTCTCTCTTCGATAGCTCCACCCACTATACTCTCAGTACCCAATGAGAGGACTCCGTCAAGCTTGGTTTCCAATGAGAGGACTCCATCGAGCAGCAGTGAGGAAGAGGAGCATGGAGTTGTGATGTCAGTTCCTCCCAGTGCACTCCCAGAGAACACAAAGACTGAGGTGGGTCAGAGGAAGGGGAATGTTCAGATGGGGGAAAAAATTGTTCTCTCAGCCCCAAGCATACACTGACAATTATTCTAGTTTTCAGTATCAGCATAATATGAAGAAGGTAGAAAGTGCCTTTGGATGAAAACATCATTGATCCTGCCCAATAAGGTTCAGAAGCCTCATTTTCCCACAAGTCTGCTGACTGTTCAACTAGAGGTTATGACACTAGTCATATTCCTCGTTCCCTGTCCTTATCTCCATCTCTCCTCTGGTCCAGATGTCCTTCAGCAGTTCATCCCCCCAGCTCGTGTCCCACCTGCCAGCCCAGAAGGAGAGAGAACTCTGGTGAGACTCTGGGAATGGAACACCTTTTATCTGACTTATTTAAGAGATCTATGGGACTGCACTTATCAACATATTTCGTTGTGAATTGAATGATCAGATGATCATGTATTTTTATCAGGAGACAGCCCCGACTTTTATCAAGCAGTATGGACAACCTACAGAATGGATCTTCACCCAAGGTAGAGGAGACATTTTCACTTGACTTTACTGCCCAGAGTGGGAAAGTCTGACTAGAAAGCGTTTTACACCTTTCTCCTCAATCTGTATCACAGCACTAACTCCTTGTCATCTAATGATTGTTCTTCACCTTTCTTACATCTAGTATGTAGTGGTGATTCCTGTAGAGGCTGAAGTGTCTGCTGAGGTATTATTACAAAACTCTTCACCTTTCATATCATACTGTTCTATTTCTTGTGTTTGGGTTACACTTCTGACCAATGATTGTTTTGTGTCTTGTCAATCAGAATTTGATAGAAAATATATCAATGACTCAAAAGTAAAATAAAACATTTGTATTGGTCTAATTGTTTCATTTATCTTTGTTTGTTCTCCAGAATGGGCCTGTAGATAACAGGTACCAGACCCTGCCGGTGAAGGCCTCCCTCCCAGAGCATAATGGAGAGGGAGAGTGCAGTGAGACACAGAGCCAGAGGTCTCCAGAGGGGAGTGAAGACGGAGACTCAAGTAAGCCTAAAGAAGCACTACCTGCCACACAGACTGTCCATAAGTGCTTCAGATACCTTCACCTCAGAATATATTGTAGGATTCAATGTGTCTTATGTTGCTTGGTGGACAGACCTGTTCTGAGAAACCATCTGTGCTTAGGTCTGGCCCCTTCTACACCACAGAGCACAAAGCCCCTGATATCAGATCAGACCAAGACTTGGTCCTCCCTTTGAGACAGGGCAACTACACAGGTCTCTGATTAGTTGTACTGTGATCAAAGCTAATAGGGGAGAGGCCCCAGCCAGAGCAAAGGTTTTCAGGGATATTCCTGACTGGCTGACATATACCATGTTCACAGCCCCAACCTCTTTCTGATCGACCACACGCAACCCAACCCCATCCTCTCTCTCACAGACCACGCTTACCCCAATTCCACTTTCTCTTTCTAAATTACCAAGGTCCACACAACCCCACCCTCTCTCACGGACCACACTCACCCCAACTCCACCCTGGGCTTTGGAGTGGCAGGAATCAAGTCCATGAGTATATGATCCTCCCACAAAATTAATCTATATTGGCCTCCCAGCTGTAACTGGTGGCAGAGGTGGGATTTTGTGCTGTGCACATGGACCGGCACAGGCCCAGCAGCTGGAACCACTTTCTATGTGCTCTCTCTCCTATTGGGTGGTCGGTTAGACCCAAAGGCCTCCAATATAAACATGAGAAAGCAAAGCTCTACCAATCCCCTAGTGGGCCTATCTGTGAGTCTTACTGAGGTCCGACACATAACGAAAAAGACATTACAGACAAAATACTTTACAATTGATATACACAACATGTTCATGTTTTTAAATGTGTGTGTTTGTGTGTGTGCGCATCTATCAGTTACACATACATGTCAGTACATACACACAACAAGTAGGTCACATGGGGGAGAGGCGTTGTGCCATGAGGTGTTGCTTTATTTGTTTTTTGAAACCAGGTTTGCTCTTCACTTGCGCTATGTAACATGGAAGGGAGTTCCATGCACTCATGGCTCTGTATAATACTGTACGTTTCCTTGAATTTGTTCTGGACCTGGGGACTGTGAAAAGACCCCTGGTGGCGTGTTTGGTGGGGTAAGTGTGCGTGTCAGTGCTGTGTGTAAGTTGACTATGCATACAATATGGAATTTCCAACACATTAATGTTTATCTTTCAGGGATTTGTACACGTAGGGTGTCCATGGCACTAGCTATGAGCTAATTAACATGTTTGTGCTAGTTATCTCTCCACAGGCTATTGGAAATAAACATAATTCACTTTATTTATTTTTTTGACAGTCATTAAGATTGAAGTCTTTTTGAAGGTTCACTGCCTGTATGAAACTTATTTTCACACAAAGATAACATCAGCTATTTGTTTTGCTGCCCTGGAAAGAAATTACTTTTTGAACCAGTTGATTGCTTTTGTTCGTGCATTGTACATTTTCAAGAGCAACTCAAATGAAAGCTAAACCAGAACCTTCGCCCACATGTAAACTTCCGATTGAAATTATTAAATGTTTCAATGATGGATACACAACTAGATAATAAAGATCATTTTTGTTGATCTTTCCCCCCTTCTTACAGGAAAGACAGAGAAAATGGATGACACCTCATCTTCTGACCTTTCACCCCAGTCTTCAGGGGCGGAGTCAGGTCAACGGACTATTGGCTCACCAGAACACCTGAAGAACAATAACAGTATCAGGAAGCTCTGGGGAAAGTGAGTGGGTATAATATTTATTTTTTGGGATAAAATATATACAGTAAATTGAGCATATACCTCACCTAAAATGGCAAGCTTACGGATGTGAATGACACCCAAGTCTTGCATATTATGTACAGTATGTCTATGAAATCAAATAATGTCCTCTCCTCCAGGATCAGGCGGACCCAGTCAGGGGGTCTGCAGGGGGAGGACCTGGAACCAAACCAGTTTAGGAGAGGGGGGCTGCGTGCCACAGCGGGGCCAAGACTCACCCGGACCCCTGACTCTGTTCGGTAAGACTGGGTTTGCGGGATAACTCATTGACACCACCTAATTCCCCAATAGATTATTGCCATGAAATAACAATGTGGTAACCCTTTATTTAGATAGTCTGTAGAGCATCTACAGATGGACTATCAGTAAAATATCTACTAACCCTAACCTTAACCCCTACCCTAACCCTTATTAAACCTAACCGTAACCTTAGCAAGCAGTTGCTTATCAACAGATAGCTTGTTGATAGTATGACCATCTGTAGAGCATCTACAGATGGAAATTCCGGACTATCCAAAGAAAGTGTGACCCAATATGTGACCGACCGCCTCGATTTGGTCTTATGTAGCAACATTTGAAATTGTGTTTTTTACATTGGATAAAAGTAGAGGCTCAGAGCTAGAAAATTGTACATCATACACTGCAGTTGAGGAACAAATGGGAATGTAATTCTGCTTTGAAAGTTGATAAACTTGTAACCCCACTTTTGAGAAAAAGGCCCTTGAAATGTTTTGGGACACCTACTGGAGAGCTCTTCTTTGCCTGCACCCATTCAGCATCGTTCACACCCTCTTAAGCCTTAGCCCCACCCATCTCTTTAAGGATTCACATGTGAGGCCATGTGCTAAACAGTGAGTACGCTAGTGTACAACCAAAGATTTCAAGACTAAAGGCTGGTTTATACTACTTCTATCGACATGTCTGTATACAGTTGTTGCAGTGACATCATGAACATTCTATTGTCGTCCGACATCAAACTTTGTCATTGTCGTTATGAAAAATGTAGTTAGTTTCTAGCTTGTTAGAAGGTGTAAACTGTACAGTGAAATGGTTACTTGCATAGTGGAGTCTTTTTGATTAGACATGTAGCTAGCTAAACGATGAACCATAATACCAACTCATATTGTTGCTACCCTTCATGAATCTACAGGTAGCTAAAGCTAACCAACTAGCTAGGTTCAATGTTAGCTAGCTAGCTGACATTAGGCTATCACTAGCAATGTAAATGGCTCTGAGGTATGAATAACACTACACAGATCATACACGTAATGTTAGCTAGCTAGCCAGCCAGCTAACGTTAGCTAGCTAGCTAACAGTACACTTTAACTTGCAATGAAAACAACTTTCTAACAATATTTGAAACGTATAATATCTGAAAATGTAACTAGCTAGACTCTCTTACCCGCATACATGGATGAACGCTGCTCCCTCTCTGTCACAGATGCCATTGTTGCCCTTAGTTTGAAGATGTAATCCAGACAGGTGTTTTATACAACAGCTCTTTCTCTTTCTGACTCCCTCTGCATTTGCAATCAAATGCCTGAATTTTCTCCATCTCCTTAGCTATCATACTCTGCTTCCACCGGGAATTTCACTGATTTCAAAACTCGGTCCTCCAGAAAGTGGAGAGCCTTAGCAAAACTTGTGCAGTTCTTTGTGATATCTTTCAAAAAAAGCCACTTTAGAAAGGATTACCTACACATACTAAGCAGCTCATGTTATAGACAGAAGAGTGCTACATGGCTGAACAATCCGAACTCATCTCTCAGCATGTCCAGCCCAACCATTATCTCAGCCAATCATGGCTAGTGGGAAGGTTCCTGACTTTTTCCGTGGTTAAACCAACTAGGCTGGAATAATAAAAATAAAAATAAAGGAATTTACAGACGGCATACAATTTGTTTTTAAGGCACATGAAAGTTCACATGTTCCAGAATGCATTTCTGCCAAAAAGTGTTTTTTATTTAAATTTTTTTAAATAACTTTCAAATGCCTCTCCTGTGAAGTAGTGACGCGTGACATACGCCTAGTTTCCTGAAATGAGTCGCATGTTTGCTACTGCACCTGTTTCAATATAGGGAATACTGTTCACATTGTATAGATGTTGAATAGGCCATATACAATGCATGTAGACAGAAGCAAAACAAGGTTTTCTATCAGTGTTCTCTCTCTCTCATGGATTCTTAATCTAATTTCTCTCATTCTGTCTTTCAGGGATATGAACACTCCATTCAGCCAGTGGACCAGGGAGCAGGTGTGTGGTTGGCTGGAGGACTATGGTCTGGGTCAGTACGTCAACCTGACCCGGCAGTGGGTCGACAACGGACAGACGCTCCTGTCCGCCAGGCCGCAGGACTTTGAGAAGGTCATTGAGGGAGAGAGGGTTGCTACCCTGATGAACTTAAAAACATACAAAATTGTTGCTTGTATGGTGTCCATATTAGGACGGCCTCAGGGTCACAAGTAGGTTGTGTCAGTCACTCAGAACTTGTCAGTCTCATCAGGATTCCTTATATGGACGCTGCTTTGTCTTAATACTCTCTGGAGAACATGTAACACTGCAGGAATCAAGATCATGTTGATCTGAACATGTTTTATAAACATAGTCATTGATTGGCTTTGGGAAACCACAGTAAAACCTTCCATGCAAACAAACGCAGTGACAACCATATTGCTCCAAATGCAGGTTGTTTGGAAACGTTATTTTAATGTAAATGTTTCTGTGTCCACAGGAAATGGGTATCAAACACCCGCTACACAGGAAGAAACTACAGTTGGCTCTGAGGGGGTTCGGTACTAAAGCCATGGAGAAGTCCTCTGAGCTGGACCACATCTGGGTTACACGTACGTCTACAACTTAAACTGTACTATTAAAATCTACCATATTCAGACATTGCCAGAAGTGTGGTATTTGAGGTGCACAATGAGTCAACTGTATTGTCTGTACGATATTTTGTTGGAAAATATTCCTTGTTTAAAAGGAAGTTAAAATGGTTAACTCTGATTGGTCACATGCAGGATGGTTGGATGACATAGGCCTTCCTCAGTACAAGGACCAGTTCCACGAGGGACGAGTGGATGGCAGGATGCTCCAGTATCTCACTGTGGTGAGGCTAAACAATTAGATGTTTTAAAGTGTTAACGTGCTCTCATCTGATATCATCACCATTATTATGCCATTAGTGTAAAAGGGGTCCCATACAGTGAATACACCCTAGCTTACCTACTGAACTACAGTGAATACACCCTAGCTTACCTACTGAACTAAAGTAATTGAACTGTTTCCCAGAATGACCTGCTTTCCCTGAAGGTGACCAGTCAGCTCCATCACCTCAGTATAAAGTGTGCTATCCACGTCCTACACGTCAACAAGTTCAACCCCCACTGCCTCCGACGCAGGCCTGGGGAGGAGGTGAGAGGGAGGGGACCCTGAAGTGGGGGGAGGAGGGAAATGAGTGACTGAGGAGAGAAGCAAAAGTTGGAAGGATGGATGAGAAATTAGTTAAGATTTGTTTAATGATAAGATTTTACTGCTCAGTGGATGAACTCTCTCATTTCTCTCTCTCCCTGGTCAGAGGAACCCCTCTCCCTCAGAGGTGATCCAATGGTCCAACCATCGTGTGATGGAGTGGCTTCGGGCAGTGGACCTGGCTGAGTATGCACCCAACCTACGGGGCAGTGGGGTCCATGGAGGTCTCATTGTGAGTGGACTGCACCTCAGAACCATGTATGCGTCCCAATTCCCCAAACTTTTTTGAAGTGTGCAGTTGCACACCCCCCGTCATTTGCAAGTCCACACTTTGGAAGAAGTGTGGAGAATCGGGATGCAGCCTAAGTCACTTAAAAATGATGTGTTCCTACCTGAGTGAGCTCCAGCCCTCTCCTCTACCCCTGTACTTTAGATTCTGGAGCCGCGGTTCACCTCTGAGACCCTGGCCATGCTGCTGAACATCCCCCCTCAGAAGACCCTGCTCCGCCGCCACCTGGCCACCGCCTTTACCGCCCTGGTGGGGACACAGGCCACTCTGGAGAAACGGGAGTACGCCAACGCCACCGGCCATGCACCCCTCACCACCACCGCCAAAGTCCGGGTACGACTGCTGTGTGTCCATGGAAGAAGGCCTGTGATTACTGTATAATGTGCTGTGAGCACTGTGTACATTTTAATGAAATCTGCCTAATTTGCTGTTATTGAGAGTTTTAGATATAATCCGCAGTAGTTATTTTTCAATGTACAAATTGTGTACAGAGAACCCTAGCTTAAGCCCTTTCTTCCTGTATTATTTCAGCCCAAGAAGCTTGGTTTCAGTCACCTGAGGAAGAGGAGGCCGGATGACTTGGCGGACTACATCTGCCCTATAGACAGTGGGGGCCTTTCGGCCATGAATGGGGTTTCCCACCGGCCGTTCGCAGCGGTCCGAGGCCTCAGCCCCATCCTGGACAGAGAGCCAGAGAGACTGGAGCAGGTGGGGCCCAAAAGCTGACACTGATGCTCCCCTCAGCCAATGACTGCAAATCGTACAGCTTTTAACCCCGCCCCACATGCCTTTGTGAACACGCTCCCGCTCTCCCTGAATCAAGGTGCTGATTTTGTGATTCGGTGGAAATTCTAACGCAGTGATTTTATCACCAAATGGTGATTCGCTGGACAAGCTAGTGTGTGTGTGTGTGTGTGTGTGTGTGTGTACATATAATGAATATCAGCTGGATGTGCTAATTGGGTATTTGCTGGATATGCTTACCAAGTAACTGACCTGGATATGTTGAAATCATGACTGACCTGACAGGCTAAATTATGATTCATAATGTTACGGTTGTATAATGGTTCCCTTTGAAAGCCGCTCTGCATTCCTGGCAAAATGAAATGGATTCAGCTTTCCTTTCTTCTTTCTTCTGCCATTGCTTCAGAACATCAACATGATGTGTTACTGACCATTGCAGCCTTCCTCCTTACCTTGCTGGATTCAGCTTAGCTATCAACTGCCTTTCTTGAGTTATGGTACAATGTACACATGAATACCAATTATATAAGCTTGTTTGATTTATTTGGTCATATTTAATAACTTGCAAAAATTCACAGTATACAAGGTGCTCTCATGATAATGCAGGTTTGCGCACAATAACCACTCAATTGGCCTATAATTATAAATTGAAAATAAAGAATAATTTGCAGGTGATTGTTTTTTGTATGCTGCATGTTTGATAGTTTAGTTCATTTTAATTTTAGACCTAAATCCTAAATGCATTATTGGGGTAAAGGCCAAACTAACCAATATTGACTCTTTGAAACAAAGTGCTCTTGCTGACTCTACTATATCAAACATAATGGATTATAGACAATAATAATGCTACAGCGGCTTCAAAAAAAATTTCAGACAATGCGCACCTGAATTTACAGCATTGTTGCATGTTTACTGTTGTATACTATCACGTGACTGGTAAGCCATGAATGCTAAAGTTTTCAGAATGCTGATAATATTCCATCAGGCATCCACTGAGGACAGTTCTGTCTCCAGCTCAGACACTGAGGACAACATGGTGAGTTTCAGCATTGTTTTTCAGAGAGCTAAAGATGTGTTCTTTATAATACAGTATTTAATTTTCCCCCATGGTGTTTCAGTGACGCTATGGCTCAAGTTATAACTGCTAGGTGGAGTATTATTCAGTATGTTGGACTACTGTTACGTACCATGCTCCTTTCTCCATATTATTGCAACATTATGGTCTTCATTGTATCCTCAGGTCCATCATTAAAGTCATGCTTTAACATCTGTGTAGTCTACCTATGTGTTATTCCATTGTAAAGAGACAATGCTGTGAACAGATTCTGCTTTGGAACTTGTGAGAAGCAGAAACCAAACCAGCAGAAAGTGCCAGAAAGCCCTCTGTGTACTCACCCTCATGAAGAAATTAAGTGGAGGATGGCTCTCTGAAGGATAGTTTCGGTCAAAACCCCACACCATTTATTCAGCTATGATAGAGGGAAATCAATGGCAATAAAAAATATATATATATACAGTACCAGTCTAAATTTTGGACACACCTACTCATTCAAGGGTTTTTGTTTTTGTATTATTTTCTACATTGTAGAATAACCGTGGATACCTCAAAACTGTGGAATAATGTAGTAACCAAAAAAGTGCTAAACAAATCAAAATATATTATGTTTTAGATTCTTCAAAGTAGCCACCTTTTGCCTTGATGACAGCTTTGCACACTTTTTTTGGTTACTACATGATTCCATATGTGTTATTTTCATAGTGTTGTTGTGTCTTCATTATTATATGATACAATGTAGAATATAGTAAAAATAAAGAAAAACCCTTGAATGAGTAGGTGTTCTAAAACTTTTGACCGGTTATGTGTGTGTGTGTGTATGTATGTATGTATGTATGTATGCATATATATATATATATATATATATATACACACACAGCATATCAATGCAACTTATTTGATCAAACATGTTCAAAAATGTTATTCAGTTAATTATGACATTGAGTGACTTCCTTCATATCTATTAAAAAAAAAAAAAAAAAAAAAAAAGGCCAACGTATCCAACAGTTGGATTGGAAGAACAAAACATGAATGGCCATTTCAGACACTATTAGAATACCAACTTCTTGAAAAGTACAAACAGGATGACGTGATCTTTATTGCATAAAACTGTTGAAAAACATTCTATGGCAATTCACATTAGGAATTTGCTTGTGTTTCGTCATTAGCAGTTGGAGGAATGTCACATGATTTATCCCAGCTTCAGGTGATCATTTCACTCATCAGTCCACGACTGATTTTGTAGACATGGCAGCAAAAGTTATTTTTCATCTGTTCAATATGAACAATTATATCTCTGTCAAAGAATAGTTCATGACTATATCTGAAACAAGAAAAAGGAGATGTTAATAATTAAAAAAAAGTCAGTCCTGTGATCTGTTTGCCTGGTCTAACATTGCCCTCTACTGGTTTAAAATAAAAAGGCAAGGACATGTCTCAAGATTGGATTCCCTTTTTATTTGAGTTTTATAGAATTGAATAACAAAGGAGGAATAACCATGTTAGACAAGTATTTTAAAACAAAGGCTCAGAGTAAAGGTAAACCATTTTTTCCAATGTTTCCACCTTTCATTCTCATTACAATACATATAATAGACATTGTCTAAATCAAGTGTTTGACCTCGTTTCCTGGTTAGTATGTACAGTGGGGTAAAAAAAGTATTTAGTCAGCCACCAATTGTGCAAGTTCTCCCACTTAAAAAGATGAAAGAGGTCTGTAATTTTCATCATAGGTACACGTCAACTATGACAGACAAATTGAGAAAAGCAATCCAGAAAATCACATTGTAGGATTTTTTATGAATTTATTTGTAAATTATGGTGGAAAATAAGTATTTGGTCAATAACAAAAGTTTCTCAATACTTTGTTATTTACCCTTTGTTGGCAATGACACAGGTCAAACGTTTTCTGTAAGTCTTCACAAGGTTTTCACACACTGTTGCTGGTATTTTGGCCCATTCCTCCATGCAGATCTCCTCTAGAGCAGTGATGTTTTGGGCTGTCGCTGGGCAACACGGACTTTCAACTCCCTCCAAAGATTTTCTATGGGGTTGAGATCTGTAGACTGGCTAGGCCACTCCCAGGACCTTGAAATGCTTCTTACGAAGCCACTCCTTCGTTGCCCAGGCGGTGTGTTTGGGATCATTGTCATGCAGAAAGACCCAGCCACGTTTCATCTTCAATGCCCTTGCTGATGGAAGGAGGTTTTCACTCAAAATCTCATGATACATGGCCCCATTCATTCTTTCCTTTACACGGATCAGTCGTCCTGGTCCCTTTGCAGAAAAACAGCCCCAAAGCATGATGTTTCCACCCCCATGCTTCACAGTAGGTATGGTGTTCTTTGGATGCAACTCAGCATTCTTTGTCCTCCAAACACGACGAGTTGAGTTTTCACCAAAAAGTTATATTTTGGTTTCATCTGACCATATGACATTCTCCCAATCCTCTTCTGGATCATCCAAATGCACTCTAGCAAACTTCAGACGGGCCTGGACATGTACTGGCTTAAGCAGGGGGACACGTCTGGCACTGCAGGATTTGAGTCCTTGGCGGCGTAGTGTGTTACTGATGGTAGGCTTTGTTACTTTGGTCCCAGCTCTCTGCAGGTCATTCACTAGGTCCCCCCGTGTGGTTCTGGGATTTTTGCTCACCGTTCTTGTGATCATTTTGACCCCATGGGGTGAGATCTTGCGTGGAGCCCCAGATCGAGGGAGATTATCAGTGGTCTTGTATGTCTTCCGTTTCCTAAAAATTGCTCCCACAGTTGATTTCTTCAAACCAAGCTGCTTACCTATTGCAGATTTAGTCTTCCCAGCCTGGTGCAGGTCTACAATTTTGTTTCTGGTGTCCTTTGACAGCTCTTTGGTCTTGGCCATAGTGGAGTTTGGAGTGTGACTGTTTGAGGTTGTGGACAGGGGTCTTTTATACTGATAACAAGTTCAAACAGCTGCCATTAATACAGGTAACGAGTGGAGGACAGAGGAGCCTCTTAAAGAAGAAGTTACAGGTCTGTGAGAGCCAGAAATCTTGCTTGCTTGTAGGTGACCAAATACTTATTTTTCACCATAATTTGCAAATGAATTCATTAAAAATCCTACAATGTGATTTTCTGGAGAAAAAAATTCTCAATTTGTCTGTCATAGTTGACGTGTACCTATGATGAAAATGACAGGCCTCTCTCATCTTTTTAAGTGGGAGAACTTGCACAATTGGTGGCTGACTAAATACTTTTTTCCCCCACTGTACATAACTCAAGGACCTCCTATGCAGTTCTGTGTAGATGCATAGTGCCATGCGTTGTATGTGCAGTCTAGTTTACTAGTGGAGCACCAATCATCAACATAATTCATTACCACTTCTGGGTAAGTGGACGTGGAGACAATGACCTAGAATGCATGTTGTGGATTAATTACTGTAAATGTCTGTGGTAGATTTTTTTTCTCTCTCTCTCTCTCTCTCTCCTATCTTTCTTTCTCCTATCTCTCTCTCCCCTCTATCTCCCCTCTCTTTCTCTCTCTCGCAGCAGTTTACATCGGTTTCATTGACCATCAAGGATGCATTAAAGTGTCTCAAAATAATATGCCTCACATTTCCAGTACACATGAACCAGAATATAATTTATGAAGGTACAGAACCAGACTAGGGTTAGGTTACAATACATTTGAGTAGCCGGTATCCTGGCTACATGACCAACCTAGCTGATCATAATACCATGGTCAGCTAATTATCCCCATCTCCTATGGGTTCATTCAACCCCCACCTCTCCCCTCAACCTCTTACCCAGGTTGTTGATTTACATTATACCTGGTAAAACAAAGGTTAATAATAGCATATCAACTATCTGTGCTGCAACCATAGAGATACAGTGGGGAGAACAAGTATTTGATACACTGCTGATTTTGCAGGTTTTCCTACTTACAAAGCATGTAGAGGTCTGTCATTTTTATCATAGTTACACTTCAACTGTGAGAGACGGAATCTAAAACAAAAATCCAGAAAATCACATTGTATGATATTTAAGTAATGAATTTGCATTTTATTGCATGACATAAAAATTCGATACATTAGAAAAGCAGAACTTAATATTTGGTACAGAAACCTTTGTTTGCAATTACAGAGATCATACGTTTCCTGTAGGTCTTGACCAGGTTTGCACACACTGCAGCAGGGATTTTGGCCCATTCCTCCATACAGAGGTTTCGAGGCTGTCGCTGGGCAATACGGACTTTCAGCTCCCTCCAAAGATTTTCTATTGGGTTCAGGTCTGGAGACTGGCTAGGCCACTCCAGGACCTTGAGATGCTTCTTACGGAGCCACTCCTTAGTTGCCCTGGCTGTGTGTTTCGGGTAGTTGTCATGCTGGAAGACCCAGCCACGACCCATCTTCAATGCTCTTACTGAGGGAAGGAGGTTGTTGGCCAAGATCTCGCAATACATGGCCCCATCCATCCTCCCCTCAATACGGTGCAGTCGTCCTGTCCCCTTTTCAGAAAAGCATCCCCAAAGAATGATGTTTCCACCTCCATGCTTCACGGTTGGGATGGTGTTCTTGGGGTTGTACTCATCCTTCTTCTTCCTCCAAACACGGTGAGTGGAGTTTAGACCAAAAAGCTCTGTTTTTGTCTCATCAGACCACATGACCTTCTCCCATTCCTCCTCTGGATCATCCAGATGGTCATTGGAAAACTTCAGACGGGCCTGGACATGCGCTGGCTTGAGCAGAGGGACCTTGCGTGCGCTGCAGGATTTTAATCCATGACGGCGTAGTGTGTTACTAATGGTTTTCTTTGAGACTGTGGTCCCAGCTTTCTTCAGGTCATTGACCAGGTCCTGCCGTGTAGTTCTGGGCTGATCCCTCACCATCCTCATGATCATTGATGCCCCACGAGGTGAGATCTTGCATGGAGCCCCATACCGAGGGTGATTGACCGTCATCTTGAACTTCTTCCATTTTCTAATAATTGCGCCAACAGTTGTTGCCTTCTCACCAAGCTGCTTGCCTATTGTCCTGTAGCCCATCCCAGTCTTGTGCAGGTCTACAATTTTATCCCTGATGTCCTTACACAGCTCTCTGGTCTTGGCCATTGTGGAGAGGTTGGAGTCTGTTTGATTGAGTGTGTGGACAGGTGTCTTTTATACAGGTAACGAGTTCAAACAGGTGCAGTTAATACAGGTAATCAGTGGAGAACAGGAGGGTTTCTTAAAGAAAAACTAACAGGTCTGTGAGAGCCGGAATTCTTACTGGTTGGTAGGTGATCAAATACTTATGTCATGCAATAAAATGCAAATTAATTACTTAAAAATCATACAATGTGATTTTCTGGATTTTTGTTTTAGATTCCGTCTCTCACAGTTGAAGTGTCCCTATGATAAAAATGACAGACCTCTACATGTTTTGTAAGTAGGAAAACATGCAAAATCGGCAGTGTATCAAATACTTGTTCTCCCCACTGTAGATAGAGGTTCATCTTTGTATCTGTGCTATAATAGCGTCTGTGGCAGCATGTGCAGTGCCATTGAGGCAATCTCCATTTTGAAGTAGTCCATTTTCTTCTTTATGATTGGCTGATCCCTCCTGATGACCGTGTTGGACATGACTCCAACAGGGTTACAAGGAGGGATCAGCCATTGAAGTTGGAAGTCCCACCCAGTTGACTATGTCAGAGAGCACGAGTCGAAGCAAGAGGGATAACTGGGCCTAAAATCTGTGTTCTCCACCAGGTGGCGGTTTTTAGTTTTTTTTCACTCACCAAGTGAGGAGTTTTTGTTTGGAGGTCAATGAGAGACTTATTTTCTATGTGTGGCATATTTGATCAAATATAAGTTTTACAATGCTTAGGTTGTTATGAGTGTATTGATATAAGTAGGACACGTGACATCCTGGCAACTTTGAGAAAAAAACACTTTGGCCTAGATTGAAATCAGTATTCGACATCCATCCATGACTGAGGATGTCGGGAGATGACGTCGAAACCGGCCACTGGGGGCAACAGTGAGCGCTGATAACTTCAAGTAGGTTTCAGTTTTGCAATGTTTTGTGGATGGTGATGGTGGATGGGTGTAAACATCTGCCACTAATTCCAAAGGTTGCACGTTCAAATCTAACAATCAAAAGTTATTTAAGTTTTAAGCCTATCCCAAACCTTAACCCTTACCTTAACCATTCAGCGTTAATGCCTAAATTTAAAAATCATTAAACTAAATAAAGATTTATATCATCCTAACTGAGGTGTAGGTCCCATTCCAGTGTTCAAACTTGTAAACAAGGGATTTCTGTTAATGTGACTCCGTGCAGCCAATGACAATGTCAGCTTTTGGTATAATGCTGCGAGCCACTTGTGGATTTGACAGCTCTAATGCAGTTCCACCTCCGACACCAAAACAACCACTATGCGCAGGGGCGCAACTTTGGTTTTAGAAGTCGGGGGGACATTTTCTTTCTTTCTTTTAATTTATTTTAAATCCAGTCGGATAAACACTCCAAACAGCCTACCCAATGCTCGGAGGCATCCGCATGGTCCTAAAGCACATCGTTCCCATGTTTTGTATCACATTCCAATGATAAAACTGGGGGGGGTGGGGGGGGGACAAAAATGCAACTTCAGAATGTGGGGGGGGACATGTCCCCCCACCGTCCCCAGTGAAAGTTGCGCCCCTGGCTATGCGGATGTCAGCTAAAGCGGATCTGATTGAATAGAGCCCTTTATATCAGAGTTGTGCCTGTTGTTCACACGCGTATCTGCCCACTCCTTGGCTAGAATGGTCCCACCAGATCTTGCCTCCTCGCGGCCTCTTCAGTATCTGGTTAATATGATGGATAAACTGTGACTACATTAAAATGGTGGAAGCCCTCAATGGCGCTACCCATGCCTTTTGGCCACTATAGGCCTCCATCTTTCTCTATGGCTGCAACCTGTTGTCAACGTCTCTAGCCCATTTATTCCTGGTGCTAACATGCATCCTTTGTCCTGATTGTGTCCTCATCCTGATTGTGCCCACATTTGTAGACAGGTGTAGACCACACCGAGGTTGTCAGGCATGCATTGTGTCTGGATATCTCACAATTGTAGACCAGCGGCGGTCAGTGCTGTTTATGATGAGGGAGGACAATACATTTTTTTAGGAGCATGGCCTTTTTCTATTCAAGCATGTTGGATGACTGTCATTCATATTCCATTCACCCAGTTCAATGTAACATCGACAGGTTTAGGCTACTACATGATACTCAAATGTTCCCTATAACCGTCATGAGGTTGCTATAACCTAGCCTATGAATGAACGTTTACAACATAGGTGCACACAGGTCGAGAGAAAAATGTGAGATGACAGACAGTGACACATGGACTGACACTGACACATTCAATACCGCCTTGCACACTCTTGCCTGCATCTAGCTTATCTAGGGTGTAATCATTAGTCCAACAGTTGCAAATGAGAGTTTCTATTGGACAATATCAGGTATTTCTATCCCCGTTTCGTTTGCTTCCATTTAAGAGAAATCTTTCAACAGAATCGGCGGAATGAATACACTCCTGATAATTTTCATAGCAGCCACGTTGTATTCATTCTAGCCTCTATGCACTCTCCTCTTCTCACGTTTTCCCTTCATTTGTGGACTTCAATGAACAACACATCAGCTGTATATGACCAGGCGAAAAAACCTTTCCAAGCCAAACCATGTCATAACCACTACATCATTGTCCCCATATTAGCTAAAGTAACGTCCTAGTCAACACAGCTCTGGAAAAAATTAAGAGACCACTGCAAATATTTCTTAAATCAGCATCTCTACATGTATGACAGCCATTCCATTCCAGTGTCTGTTGAATTCCAACACATGCACACCTCATTCTACTGAATTAGGTACTGATTAGGTGATAATCTGAACCAATCTTATTTAATGAGGAAAAGTATAAAAACCACTGCTGTGGTCATCACTATCCTCTTGCAATAGGACCAGATGGAGGCAAAAACTGTGCTAATAGTACCTCAAAAGTAATATTAATCTAAATATAACTATTGACCATGCCAAAATAGTTGAAAAGGAAAGTTTTGAGTGAGGAAAAGAAGTGTTCAATTCTGGCTTTACTGGCAGAGGGATACAGTGAGCGTCAGGTTGCTTCCATCCTTAAAATGTCAAAGACGGCGGTTCATAAGAACAAGGTCAAGCAGCAGACATTGGGGACAACAAAGCTACAGACCGGCAGAGGGCGAAAACGACTCTTTACTGACCGGGATGACAGCCAACTCATTCGAATGTCACTCAACAACCGTAGGATGACATCAAGTGACCTACAAAAAGAATGGCAAACGGCAGCTGGGGTGAAGTGCACGGCGAGGACGGTTCGAAACAGGCTCCTAGGGGCAGGGCTGAAGTCGTGCAAAGCTAGAAAAAAGCCCTTCATCAATGAGAAGCAAAGAAAAGCCAGGCTGAGGTTTGCAAAAGACCATAGGATTGGACCGTAGAGGACTGGAGTAAGTTAATCTTCTCTGATGAGTCCAATTTTCAGCTTTGCCGAACACCTGGTCGTCTAATGATTAGACGGACACCTGGAGAGGCCTACAAGCCACAGTGTCTTGCACCCACTGTGAAATTTGGTGGAGGATCTGTGATGATCTGGGGGTGCTTCAGCAAGGCTGGAATCGGGCAGATTTGTCTTTGTGAAGGACGCATGAATCATGCCACGTACAAGGTTGTCCTAGAAGAAAACTTGCTTCCTTTTGCGCTGACATTGTTCCCCAACTCTGAGGATTGGTTTTTCCAGCAGAAAAATGTGCCATGCCACACAGCCAGGTCAATCAAGGTGTGGATGGAGGACCACCAGATCAAGACCCTGTCATGGCCAGCCCAATCTCCAGACCTGAACCCCATTGAAAACTTCTGGAATGTGATCAAGAGGAATATGGATGGTCACAAGCATCAAACAAAGCCGAGCTGCTTAAATTTTTGCGCCAGGAGTGGCATAAAGTCACCCAACATCAATGTGAAAGACTGGTGGAGAGCATGCCAAGACGCATGAAAGCTGTGATGGAAAATCAGGGTTATTCCACCAAGGTTAAAACATTAGTATTGTGTTGTTTAAAAATGAACATGAACTTATTTTCTTTGCATTATTCGAGGTCTGACAACACTGCATATTTTTTGTTATTTTGACCAGTTGTCATTTTCTGCAAATATATTTCTCTAAATGACAATATTTTTATTTGGAATTTGGGAGAAATGTTGTCAGTAGTTTATAGAATAAAACAAAAATGTTAATTTCACCCAAACACATACCTATAAATAGTAAAACCAGAGAAACTTATATTTTTGCAGTGGTCTCTTCATTTTTTTCAGAGCTGTATAACTAATGCGTTAGTAAACCCACTACAATCATGCAGTAATGTTACAGTGTATAGTCAGTAAGCAGTTAGACCGGTGGGCCCCGGTGGCAATAAATTAATAAAACCAAAAGTTTATCTTGACTTGGAAGAGTTCCAGTGTTGTGTTGGATAGTCATAGCCAGCTAGCTAACATAGCATCCCTCTGTTTGAGCTGGGTGTTTGAGTAACTAAACCAGCCAGCTGCATTTGCTAGCTAAGTAAGTGAAACTGAAAGTGAAAAAAAAAGATGAAGTCTCTCTCTCTCTCTTGCTTCTTCATTTTTGAAGAAATGAATTTGTTGAAAACTGTTAAACTATTGTCTTTCTCTCTCTTTGAGTCAACTACTCACCACATTTTATGAACTGCAGTGCTAGCTAGCTGTAGCTTATGCTTTCAGTACTAGATTCATTCTCTGATCCTTTGATTGGGTGGACAACATGTCAGTTCATGCTGCAAGAGCTCTGACAGGGTGGAGGACGTCCTCCGGAAGTTGTCATAATTACTGTGTAAGTCTATGGAAGGGGGTGAGAACCAAGAGCCTCCTAGGTTTTGTAGTGAAGTCAATGTACCAAGAGGACGGAAGCTAGCTGTCCTCCGGCTACACCGTGGTGCTACCCTACAGAGTGCTGTTGAGGCTACTGTAGACCTTCATTGCAAAACAGTATGTTTTAATCAATTATTTGGTGACGTGAATATATTTACTATAGTTTCATCTAAAAAGGATAACTCTTTCAATGTTTTACCATTTTTATTTTTATGAAATTCACTGAGGATGGTCCTCCCCTTCCTCCTCTGAGGAGCCTCCACTGGTGTAGATGGAACTAGACAGTCAAACCATTTAAATAATCACTATCCCACCCTCTAAAATCATTGCAAGGTGGTACCACTGACCATAATTGTCTTCAAATGAATAAATTCATATTCTTTTGAAACATTATCTGTAGGCATCTCCTCCTGCAGTCTACAGCCACCGCCCATCTGGAGCCCTCTCCTCCTGCAGTCTACAGAAACCTCCCCTCTGGAGCCCTCTCCTCCTACAGCCACCACCCATCTGGAGCCCACTCCTTCTGAAGCCACCTCCCCTCTGGAGCCCTCTCCTCCTACAGCCATCACCCCTCTGGAGCCCTCTCCTCCTACAGCCATCACCCCTCTGGAGCCCTCTCCTCCTTCAGCCACTTCCCCTCTTGAGCCCTCTCCTCCAGCAGTTACCTCAACTCTCGAGTCCTCTACTCCTGCAGCACAGCCTCAACTAGACCAAACACAATAATTACTGAATCTTTTACCTCTGCATATCATTAGTTCCCTAACGAAGGACATCCAGATCAATGATTGGAAATGACAAGATCATAAATAAATTAGTCCCACCGTTACGTGTGCCACACCAATCAATGGCCCATGTTAAATGCTTATTAGAGGAAGAGAGGAGGAGGTACGGAGTGGGTGTGGAGGATGGGATGGGTTGGAGGGGACAGGGATGAGGCTGAGGTTGGAGGGGAGATGAGGTATATATAAAGATATTGGTCTGTGGGTTATACTGTAGGAGATTGTCTGTATGTGATTGGCCTTATACATGTGGTAATTTCAGAAAGGTTTGGCAATGGCGGTACTGTAAATATCATGTTGGACTGTGAAGATTTGACTGATGTTCCACACCAGTAGGTGTCAGTGTTGTCTGTAGAATAGGTTGCCGTGACAAGGCCCGCTATCACCACTTATAAGACTGAGTTATGTCATTGATTGCTCATTTCTACAATTGCGGATTATGCTGTCAGGCCATTATAGTCTCTCAAATGCCATTCACAACTAAGAGAAATGAGTGTCATCAATTAATTTAGACTGAAAGTGCCCATTGTCATCTAACAAAGGATGGACCTTGCTGGAAGTTAACACTTGATAGTCGATTTACAGAATGATGATGAGTACTCTTCTGTGTCTCTCACTATGTCTTTCAATGTTCCGTTCCCCACATACTTTATAATGGTAGAGTTCCCAGTTCTGCTGGTGTTAGTCAGAGCATCAGCGGGGTCATCGTAATACTAATAACTCTGTTATAACCCCTCATCTCAATGTGACACATTTGTCAGGACATACGTGATGACAACACCCCCCAAATGTCTATCTAACGGGTGGGAGGTGAACGGGGGTGTCATGCCAACACAGAGGACATGATTGGATGTCACGGCACCGGTCAAACACGAAGGCTCATCTTGCATTGTCCGATGGACACTTATTTAACGGGACGTCACTGTCAGGATGGTCATTGGCCAGAAGACAGATGCCCTAATGGGAACAGACACAGTTTTTCAACCGCCCAAATATGGCAGGGACAAAAGAGCATTCTGTGTGGAAACAACCTTAAAGCTGAGGGGTATGCCTATGAACAGCCCTGTAAGTGTTAGCAGTAAGTAGAAAAACCTTTCTTCTCCTCCTTTTTGGCCTGTTGTGTTTGCCTGTGTGTAGAGGGAAGGGCCTTGTTTATAATGGTGCATCGTAGTTAATTTCGTTAATGTGATCCAGCTCCCATTGGCTGACAGTTTAATGACTATTATTTGTGTCACCCTCTCTCATAAACCATTGGCCGTAAATGGCAGTGTGCAGGAGACTAGGCTATGAATGACAGCACGCCTTGCTATATGATATCTATTGTTTTAATTAAGTGAAAGCGATTGTGACATTTATTGGATTCCAAGTTACTTGTTAATGGCAGTCGGAAAAAAAGTCTGAGTAAATTATCATTGCTTATATTACATAAATAATTTGTAAACCCTTTGCTAATGATTACACATTATTCTCCCACTGTGCCTGTCGATTCACTTGAAATATATCACATATAAAAACATTGCATCGGTAATGCATTGAAAAAATGACCTTCTTGACAAAGTCCTATTGCGCTTGTACGTGTGCCTGCTTGCTTGCTTGCTTTTGTGTGTGTTGTTGGTGTTTAACAATTGTTACAGCATTTTGTAATCAAACCTGTCTTCTGTCTTCTGTAAAGAGCAAAATTGCATTCTCTATCAAGGTTTAGTGTTAGAAGTCACAGTAACAACCAAATCCAAAACACCTTCCTTCAACACCCTGTCGGTCTGTTTGATCGTTGAGCTCCCTCAGATGTCTGGAGCAGAGCGTGATCATCTTGTTGTATGATGTCACTGGTCATTCCCGTCAACAAGCTTGCCACCAGCTTGCCAGTTTGGGGAACATATTCCTTGGCAGGGTGGCGTGTGCGTCACACACTGGTCGTTGGGCGAGCCGAGGTCGGATCAGCCTCCCGCACACCAGCGTTTTCTGACAGGCCTGCCACAACGATGAGTGCGTGATGCGTACTCGGCCAAGCGGCCTGCGAGCCAAGCCTGACATGCCGTCAAAAGGAGCAGCCAGACGTCTGAGTAAGCCTCCTTCTGCCTTGTCAAACCTCACAGCCTATCTCCTCCTATACGGCTGTGTCGTATCAAGACCTCTGTTTCTCCATCCAACCTGCCTGTCTGTCGCAACCTTCGCTGTATCAAATGGAGCAGTCATATCGGTGTGTCTCTCTGTCTTATATTGTGTGTTTCTCTAGCATTAACGCTGCAATATGTAACTTTTGGGGCGATCCGACCAAATTCACTTAGAAATATGTGTTATAGATCTGTCATTCTCATTGAAAGCAAGTCTAAGAAGCGATATACAGTGGGGGAAAAAAGTATTTAGTCAGCCACCAATTGTGCAAGTTCTCCCACTTAAAAAGATGAGAGAGGCCTGTAATTTTCATCATAGGTACACGTCAACTATGACAGACAAAATGAGAAAATAAAATCCAGAAAATCACATTGTAGGATTTTTTATGAATTTATTTGCAAATTATGGTGGAAAATAAGTATTTGGTCAATAACAAAAGTTTCTCAATACTTTGTTATATACCCTTTGTTGGCAATGACACAGGTCAAACGTTTTCTGTAAGTCTTCAAAAGGTTTTCACACACTGTTGCTTGTATTTTGGCCCATTCCTCCATGCAGATCTCCTCTAGAGCAGTGATGTTTTGGGGCTGTCGCTGGGCAACACAGACTTTCAACTCCCTCCAAAGATTTTCTATGGGGTTGAGATCTGGAGACTGGCTAGGCCACTCCAGGACCTTGAAATGCTTCTTACGAATTTTTGCTCACCGTTCTTGTGATCATTTTGACCCCACGGGGTGAGATCTTGCGTGGAGCCCCAGATCGAGGGAGATTATCAGTGGTCTTGTATGTCTTCCATTTCCTAATAGTTGCTCCCACAGTTGATTTCTTCAAACCAAGCTGCTTACCTATTGCAGATTCAGTCTTCCCAGCCTGGTGCAGGTCTACAATTTTGTTTCTGCTGTCCTTTGACAGCTCTTTGGTCTTGGCCATAGTGGAGTTTGGAGTGTGACTGTTTGAGGCTGTGGACAGGTGTCTTTTATACTGATAACAAGTTCAAACAGCTGCCATTAATACAGGTAACGAGTGGAGGACAGAGGAGCCTCTTAAAGAAGAAGTTACAGGTCTGTGAGAGCCAGAAATCTTGCTTGTTTGACCAAATACTTATTTTCCACCATAATTTGCAAATAAATTCATTAAAAATCCTACAATGTGATTTTCTGGATTTTTTTTCTAATTTTGTCTGTCATAGTTGACGTGTACCTATGATGAAAATTATAGGCAGAACTTGCACAATTGGTGGCTGACTAAATACTTTTTTTCCCCACTGTATGTTCTATGTTGCTATTTCTATGATTTCCATTCTTAAGTATAGTTTTTGTGTCTTTCACTTTCAGTTTTGTACACCAGCAACAAACAGCTGAAAATACAATATTTTTGGTTATGGAAAAGATACTTCACAGCTGTTTAGATGGTACAATGATTCTCTACAATATAAATGCTTCTTTTGTCAAATAAACTGAAATTAGACTAACTATTTGAATTTTTGCAACCAGGAAATGGTGGAGTGATTTCTGCATAGTGCATGTTTTATGTTTAATATCAATTCCCAGTTAAAATATACCAAGTGAATTCCTTTATGTTGTCTTATTCTTCAAAATTGAGTTATATTTTAGGAAGTTTCGAATGAGCAATTGGAAGCATGGAACACCTTTCAGAATTTGCCTTTTTAGTGATTCTCCAACCTCTGCCTGTCCATCTGTCCTTCCCTCTCCCAGTAGTCTGAGCTGGACAGACAAACAGACAGCCCAACTAACAGCCCAAAACAAGCTTGATGGGGTATGATTCAGAGGACTAGCGGAGATCCGTTATGATCGGCTGCCTGCGGCACCCGAGGGCCTTTTTACGGGCGCCCGAGACAACTCCCTGTCATGTGTGCTTAGCAGCTGAAAAGGGACTGGCCTTTTCGCTGCCTGAAAAATGTGGTGGGAACATGTTGAGACAGGGGAAAGATCAGTCATGGAGAGATAAGAGAATTATAGAGACATTTAAGGAGTCCTTCAAAACACAAGAGATCGAGCATCACGTCATTGTTCTCCGGGGTCATTTAGCAAACACTGCACACAGACCTTTAGGAATAGGATAGATGTATCTCTCCCACTCGTGGAATCTAATGGAACAACATAACCACAGCCTACTGTACAGACAACATCATTGAGATTTGAGGGATCCACTCAGACGAAGGAGTTGAATACAGAAATGGTATACTACTGTACTGTTGCTTTCATATTTTGAAACAGGATGATATTTTAGAGGCCTTTTTCTTTATGCAACAATGGGAGATAAAAAAAAATATATATATATAGCCTATGTTGGTGTAAATTAAAAAGTATGATAGAAAATGTTCTCTCTAAACTCTGTGATCATCTATGATAAATGTACTACATTACTATCCATCCATGTGTCTTTTGAGTCCAGTATGTATTACTTGAAGCAACGCGACTTGATTTTGCATAACATTCCCCAACCCCGGAGCATGCTGGCATGCCTTTCAGCGCCTCGGACTTGCCTTTCAGAGCCTCTCCTCTCTCTCCTCCACATCATAAACATGACACCCTGGGAGCACCAGCTGCAGGTCCACCACCATAAAGAGTCTTTATGTGTCCGGCCATGCAGTCATCATTCAGTCATAGGCTGGGGTCAGGGGAGACCATGGGGAGTCTGAGTAACCTGGGGTCCTCTGTGTCTTCAAATTGGGGGGGAATAGAGAGGAAGGAGAGGAAGGAGAGGAGGAGAGCGGTATTGGAGAGACGTAGAAGAAGAAGATATTTTTTTTGTACACAGGAGAGCAAGAGAGAGATGTGTAGGAGGGGGAACACACGCGAGGTGGAGCATAGAAGGAGAGAGCAGGAGAAGAAAAATAGACATGAAAACGTTGAGTAATAGAGAGAGGGAGAGATGGAGTAGAGATTTAGAGGTCAAACATTTGCACACTGTGTTATGGTGACCTATCGCTTGGCTGTTTTCTCAGCTGTGCTCCTGTTAACGGGGCCAGAGTGCTGTGTAGAGAAGGGCACAGCCGGAGTTAAATAGAGCCGTCAAGGCCTGCTAACTGTTAGAGGGGAGCACAGACAACAACAACATGTGCCACAACAACAGAGCTGGCCAGATTCACACTAGTACAGTATTTAAGGATGCAGAATTAAATCAATGTCCATGTATTTTGGAAACAAAGACTTAGGGCTACATTTCCATTTTCATAATGCAAAATCATTATAGAAATAACAAACATACCGTAAGAAATAGAATAATCTCGAGGAATGAATTAATTTTACAACTTTTCTTCAACAAATGTGCGAAAAAGAAGATGAAGAGACGATTATTTAACTAGAGTTAAGTCAATTGAGCAATACATAAATAGTCGCCTCTTCATAACGCACATTGTTGATGAAAAAAATCTAATTAAATAATGCTGCCAGTTTATAATGAGGTTTAATGTACATTTTTGCACTTTGCACAATGCTTTTGCCCTACTTCCATGTCGCAATTAATGCCCTTTAAATGATAAAAACTATAAACGGTCCAAAAGGTCATTTGAGAAACTACAACAGTGTTTTAGTTTAGTTTTTAGAGATTACAGGAAAGAGAGAGAGAGAGAGAAAGAGAGAGAGAGAAAGAGAGAGAGAGAGAGATAGATAGAGAGAGAGAGAGACAGAGAGACAGCAAAAGACAGGGAGAGAGAAATGATGCCCCTTGTTGTGAGACTGTCCATCTCAATGTAGCGTTGGAGGTTGTTGCAGCTGCCAAAATGATCCTAAAAGTGCTGAAACTCCAAAGAGATCCCATGTTGGCGGGAAATGAGCAGTTTCGTAACCCCAGGCCAGCGTTAGTGGTGATCAAGAGTGACATCAATCATCAGAGACCTTCATGTCCAATGAGAACACCTGTCTGACTCTTAGGGTGAAACTGGACAGAGGGATGCCACAGCAAATTATGTTTCATTTGTGGTTTCCTATGTCATTGTGCACTGACCGACACAAATTACTAGGACACACAAATAGAAACAAGTTGTATTGTAGACAGTATGGCAAACTATTTTTGGAGTATTTTCAATATAGTTATTTTTTATGAAGTTTGTATACCA
The DNA here is from genome assembly GCF_964263955.1 of Coregonus lavaretus. NCBI lineage: Eukaryota > Metazoa > Chordata > Actinopteri > Salmoniformes > Salmonidae > Coregonus > Coregonus lavaretus. The sequence continues at coordinate 16,209,615 of NC_140024.1, forward strand.
ACTTGGGTCACTAGAGTAGGCCTGCATATAACGATAGTAGGCATAGCCTACACTCTTAGAAAAAATGGTTCCAAAAGGGTTCTTCAGCTGTCTCCATAGGATAACCCTTTTGGTTCTAGGTACAACCTTTTTGGTTCCAGGTAGAAACCTTTTGGGTTCCATGTAGAGCCGTCTGTGGAAAAGGTTCTGCATGGAACCCAAAAGGATTCTACTTGGAACCAAAAAGGGTTCTTCAAAGGGTTCTCCTATGTACGTACAAAAAGCTGTTCCATGATTAAATCATATGGTAGTCAGAAGCAGCAGGATCTCTGTCAGATCACTCAAGCCTTGTATCTGTATGATTTCTCCATTTCATAGTGTGGCATCGAGGTTCAGTGACATTTGTTGGATTTCCTGGCGACTGTTCAGTGCTCGCCGAGCAAGCTTCCCCATGTAGAGTCAGTGAGCTGTGGAGAGAGTGAGAGAGATCAGATTCATACAAGCCTATGGTCTTATATACTGTAGCTACTTTAAGACAGACCCAGCATGATTCGACTACCATAATCACAGTCAATGGGATGGAGAGAGGGATTATTTTATTCTCAGTGATACACATGTTGAGAAGTGTGGTGGATGCTATTATGGATAAAGTAGGCCTATATCAGATTTTCAAAAGTGAGCGAGTCATTACCTAGGGGTGGACAGACTGTATGGAGGATAAACTAAGAACACAGCTGTATCAAACATGGTTGGTTTCATTTCTTTGTAACAAACAGTATGTACTCAAAGTATGTAGGAACTGTTCCTTTTAGATTGATCGTCAAAGGCTACTTTCTATTTGAGGCCTTCTCTTGAAAAGTGTTAAGTAGGTTGATTGTGAATCTTGGAAGCGATGATGTGTACAGTCCGATATGAGAGGAGACATGGAGCAGAGGGCTGATACAGTGGATGCAACGTGAACACAACACTCAGACAATATTGTGAAAGGAAATAGAGAAAAAAACGGAAAAAAAACTAACCGTGTTCCACAAAATTACAGACAAAAAACGGTCTCTGATGAATTGACACTTAATTACCGCTTGATTAGCATAATTATGCATGTTAATAGCATCTCAAATGAATTGCAGTTGTCAGAAGGGAGGAAGCATCTGTAGCGGTGCCTGACTGATACATATTTCTTCCCCATCCAGCAGCGTTGTGTTACTCTTCCCCCTAAAGTGTTTGCCATTAATCACTACACAGTCATTTTCCTTTGGAGTGAAATTTTGAGTTTTGAGATAATTGGCCCATTATGGGACGCTCGTCACATCTGTAATAGAGGGCTAACGAGACCCCTGGTGCGCTGGCATTCAGAGAGGAGGATGGCAGATTTAGGGCATCGCGAGTGGCATGGCGGGTGGAGGTGGGGCATGCATGGGGTCTCTAGGTGAATGCCTACATTTTTCATTTCTGACACTTTATTTATAAAACTTTGCTATCTAAAAATGTATTGATCAAGGCCTTGTTATGTGTAATGATTTTACGAAACATGTTACAAATTATGTTACACTGTCTTAGTGAAGAACAAAAAAAGGTTATACCTTTTTTGGAGCTTTGTTGGGGTTGTCTGCGTATATCTGCTAGATGAATTAGCATGTTGATCAATATCTGTGTTCCTTGTTGGAGGATTGGCTAACACTGGGCCACAAGAGACAGAGGTTGATATCAGGATCTTGTGACTGATCAATATGGAGTCTTGAACTCCGAAAATCCTTCCTGTGTTTGGTAATGAGCAGAATGGCAAACAGGCCACTGGGGCCAGGTTACAAACTGAGACAGCAGCTTGAACAAGGGAAGAGAGATAGGGGGGTAGAGAGAGAGGGGGTGTGGGAGAAAGAGAGAGGGAAGTGGGTGATAGAGAGAGGGATGGAGGGGGAGAGAGGGAGAAGAGTGAGAGATAGGTATCGACGTGTGCCAGGGTATTTTTACTGCCAAGAGAATCAGGAAAAAAAGAGCTATGATTTCTACACAGAAAATTGTCCACATAGATATAATCAGAAAAAGTGTAGTAGCACCATTGATCCAGAGAGAGGCTCCTTAGACCTTCCTATCCTTTACTTTTCCTCAGGCTGATTCACTCTGGAGACTGACTGGAATATCATCAGTACAGTTTCAGAATAAGTTACACTGTCTTTGACACTATATCATTCAACCAGTCCTAATTTTTCCTTGAAATACAACAGCAATATTGATCAGATGAAATTGTAATGGACAAAACAGACAAGCATGAAGTCTTAAAAAAGGTATGTTTCCCTAGTTAGGCCATACAGAGTCATATTCCCCTGTATTGTCTGAGATTGGATTTGATTCAAGCAGTACTGTCATGTTGCTCAAGTGTTCAAGTATGATCCTCTCAGTTCTCAGTCCTTCCCTTAGCTTTACAGCCACCACATGGTCAACTGCTTCCCCTTCAGTCAGTGTGCAGTGTTACGCCAAAGTGTGCACTTATGTTGAGTGTTTATGGATGCCTAGTGGGTGTGTGGGGGCGTAATTTGTGTGTGTGTGTGTGCATCCGTGCTCGTGTGTGTTGGCTACTATATGAGTATGTGGGGAAAGGGGAAGGGGGTACCTGGTCAGTTGCACAACTGAATGCATTCAAATGAAATGTGTATTCCGCGTTTAACCCAACCCCTCTGAATCAGAGAGGTGCGGGGAGGGCCGCCTTAATCAACGTCCACGTCATCGGCGCCCGGGGATGCGTGTAATGGGATGCTCCGGTGCAGACCGCTGGCTTGGTATCCCTCAGTCAGTCCAGTATTATACAGACAACCTTCAAAGCCAGTGAGCATCAACAGGGTTGGTCTTGTATTTAGATATCTTAGCTGGGCCCTCTACTGCATATGAATTAGCCTGCTCCTGTAATTAGGGTTTGAAAGTTGGCTGAGATTTATGTGTATGCCTTCTTTCCTTAATAAATGCTGGGTTTAAGTGATTTAAGGACTGCTCTGTTCCACTGGTTTTTACAATGAAAACAAGCTTGTCCTTACAGTAGAAATGACAACACAGGGTGTTTTAGGTAAGCCTCCACTCTTTACTTTGTTGAGTAATGCAAGAACGCTAACTGTCCGTTTTAATGGAAATGAAATGTGCTGGCATATCTCTCTTTCACGTGCTCTTTGACGTGCTGCCATACACGTAACATATGTGCACCCCTACAGACACGCACACACACTGGCACAACATGTACACACACACATTAGTGTTTCCTCTCACCACACAACCATCTATCATTTTCTGTTTCTGTTTAGATGTTCTGAGTCAAAGTGTTTCAGGGGGAGGATCAAACAACCATGGTGTTGGGCACACACAGCAAAGTACTTTTAAGAGTACTTAAAAAATTGTCAAATACCTCCATCTGCCTAGTGTTAAATAAGCCTTCGCCTCTCAAAGGCAATGACATGCATGACAGGAAAACACTCTGGCAACCTCACACAAACATACACAGAGAGAGAGAGAGAGAGAGAGAGAGAGAGAGAGAGAGAGAGAGAGAGAGAGAGAGAGAGAGAGAGAGAGAGAGAGAGAGAGAGAGAGAGAGAGAGAGAGAGAGAGAGAGAGAGAGAGAGAGAGAGAGAGAGAGAGAGAGAGAGAGAGAGAGAGAGAGAGAGAGAGAGAGAGAGAGAGAGAGAGAGAGAGAGAGAGAGAGAGAGAGAGAGAGAGATGGGGTTAATCCAGTGGTTTGCCTTAATGAGAGAGAGGCCCCTTAGTTTGATAAATAACATACAGTATTTCAACAGACAGTAGTCCTCTCTCTCTGAGAACTCAAAGCATTAACATAATGGAACACACTCTTTAGGGATACAAAACATTGTATTGGGTGACTAATTTTGCAAAAATATAATGTGAAAAATACAGAGGTGATTAGGCAAAGAAACATACATTGAGTGTACAAAACATTAGGAACACCTGCTCTTTCCATGACATAGACTGACCATGTGAATCCAGATGAAAGCTATGATCCCTTATTGATGTCACCTGTAAATACATTTCAATCAGTGTAGATGAACGGGAGGCGACAGGTTAAAGAATGATTTTTAAGCCTTGAGACAATTGAGACATGGATTGTGTATGTGTGCCATTCATGGGCAACTCAATATTAGGAAGGTGTTCTTAATGTTTTGTACACTCAGTGTAACTGATCACATAGTTCAGCTCTGATTCTGACACCGTTTGTCATATCTGCATAAGACTGCTGAAGGTTTCAACAAATCTACAGATCAAAAACACAGCGTTCACTGTTCCCTGCCTCTTAATCTCATTTAGCTGCCTTATATCTGTATGCTCTCTCCCAGGTTTCAGAAGCTGATAAACAGATCAGCTGTAATTAGCACCGTTCCTTTATTTTCCTTATTTCTGTCATGTAAACTCAATTGGAGAATCCATCTTGTTTTCCATTGGGTGTTTGTAACACTTTCCCTTCCATAAATAAGTGTTATTACAAATGTGATACTGTATAGGGTGCGACTGTTTGAAATGTACTAGATGGTATTTGGTGACATTGCTCTTCATATCCGCTCTCAGGGTTTCTACTCTGGTCTCATTGCACTTCCAGTATAGGGAGTCAGATTATGCTAATTTGTCATACAAGAGACATGACATGCCCAAGAGCAAGAGAGTGGTGAAACTTTCCCCTCTTTTCCTCTAATATTCATACTCTTCCAGTGTGAAAGAAGCCATGAAGAATACATCCAGCCCTCTCTGAGAGTTGAGGACATTTTGCGGCCTCACACTGCTGCTTTAGCTCTCCATTTCGGCCTGCGGATTTGAATCCTTCCTCCAGCGGGAATCAATGGTGTGATGGATCACGTTGACGTCCCCTTCCCCTGCGCTGCGGCCGGGGTTCCGAAAGAGACACTATCGCTTTGGCAGACGACATTTCCTCCCGCTGCCACTCTCTCTCTCTCTCTCTGCACGTTATTGGCACACCCGGTGGAGGTGAAGATGGAGGGATGGAGGGAGGGATGGGAGGAGGGAGTTGAGGTGTCTCAAGGTTGCAGCTGGCAGCCAGGAGCATTTATGGATCGAGATGGAGGATGAGGTTTGAGACAGGCCCTGACTCCCTGCCTTCATTGGGAATTCTCCTCAGGATTATTGGACTCCCGTTTGGAACATTTCCTCAGAATTTTCTCACTTTATGTTACACATAATACATCGGTTTACAGGTTCATCAATTGCATTCCATTTGGAAAAGTATACTTACAAAAAAAAAATGCCAGCATTGACATTTTCTTTCATTAAATGTGTATCAGATATCACAACTTGCCTAAACTTTGCATAAACAATACTGAGTATGTCCTGACCTTTGTATCAACTCAACCAATTCAGTTCACTATTTACCCAAAATGGTGCGCCAAAGTCTCTAAAACTCTACAATAAGTATAAATAGCATCTACTTGGGCCAGTAACCGAAGGGTTGCTGGATGGAATCCCTGAGCCGACAAGGTTCAAATCTGCCATTCTGCCCCTGAACAAGGCAGTTAACCCCCAACAACAACTGCTCCCCGGGCGCCGATGATGTGGAAGTCGATTAAGGTAGCCCCCCGCACCTCTCTGATTCAGAGGGGTTGGGTTAAATGCGGAAGACACATTTCAGTTGAATGCATTTAGTTGTACAACTGAATAGGTATCCCCATTTCCCTTTCTCTGGCATGGAAGGGTGTATTGGATATTAACTTACAGAAAACCAGCGCTCCCTCACTCCCATAGACAGCCTGTTAATGCCCTAATGTCGCATTTGCATTATTGATGAGCCAACCCTGTGTCACCTCAAACATAGACTATTTAAGGGGAATAATTTTATGCAAACTACATATCGACGGCCTAATGATCAATTGGTCCCTGGTTTTGTGTTAATATGCAACTGTTGCAGTGTGATATGCATCTTCAATTAGACCCGAGTTGCCCTGCTCAAACAAGCGGTGTGGCCCAATGCATTGTGGGTGATGACATTATGACACTGACAAGTCTCCATTTTGGGTCAAAGCAACCAACAGCAGGGGCATACACAGAGTGCAATGATTTAAAAAGTAACTGAATTGTCTTTCACAATATATCATGCTGCTTGGACACTCTTCAGGGGTAATGGTTAAATGGTACAGTTGCCAGGCAGAGACGGCACGTTTGAAAGGGTGTTGTTGGATAAACATGTCCCTCTTGTCTTACATAACCACATTTATTAGTGTTTACTAGAGCTTAATAGGGATTAGTCTGCCTTGTTTCCCTCGTTTTAGGAGGCACATGATAAGATAATGATTGAATAGCTATTGATAACATAGAGCTATTGATACCATGTAGTTTATTTTGGTACAGTAGAGAGTATGGCATGGCTCCCTCGTCTTCTTCTAAAATCATTTCGGTAAAGATCAGTCATACAGTAGTATTAACACTTAGATATTTTCCTTTGGAGTTTTGGTTATTCCATTTCACAGTGAGGAACTTGGAAGGTATTTTGTTCTATGTTACTCATTGCCCAAGCCAATATGTTTTGCATATATTTTAACGACAAGAAAAGGTCAGGGAAGAAACATTTACTGATCTGATTGATGTCCAACTGTTTCAACTCCTTTTCAGGGACGCCTCATCTCTCCAAAAAGACAATAATCATTGAGGAAATCAATTCTATTTGTTGCTCACACAATGATGCAAATGGACTCTGCCAGCGTTGCCATTGTGTCCCTGACAAATTGGGGATCTGGTTTGTATTCTGAGAGAAAGCCTGTCTCTTACAGAATGGAGCATGGCCGGCACAACACAGAGGATTTGTCTCTCTGATTGAAAGGAATCATACATTGATGCTTATCCATTCAACAGATACTTTTGAACAGAGAATGAGTCTAAAAGTAAATTGTTCAACAAAAAAAAAGGTCATAATGTTCAGTTTTGTAATGTATTGTTTTTGTAAAAAATACTTTTATTACAGTGCCACTGTTTGGTCAGGGTCTCTGAGCGTCTGGTTTGTTCCATTGCCAGGGATTCGATGTCAGAGCGAGAGATTGATTATTATTCCCCATATGGAGTGCAGGGGACACTAGGGACATGCGTGTCTGCGTATCATCATTAATATCTATGACCTACAAGGTATATGGATGTCAACACTTCCCATCCAATCAAAGTTAGATGGCCAATATAAATCATTTAGATGTCTGGCGTGGACTGAATACACCTGCAATGGTCTCAGTCCCT
>NC_140024.1:16221811-16424311 GCF_964263955.1 Coregonus lavaretus
TGAACCAGTTGAACCGCTGAGCGTTAACACTAATGGGTTAAATGAATGACCAAATTGTAGTGAGGTTATTGAGATGTATTTTAATGGAACTTGAATGATGCTACCTATGTTGGTCCCCTAATCACCTGTGGAGAGACCTGTAGTACAATTGAATTAAAAGCAAGCTGTCACAAATGTAGGAATACAAATCACTGTGTAAATGGTCTCATAATTATTCACCTGAATATGTCATAGTCCACACAATATGGCTCACTGAGCTCAAGGGCATGATAGCTGAACGGTTGTCATCTGTCAGATATACAGTAAACCTGGTCTGGAATTCTTAGGGCCAACTGTCCACGTTCCCAGAGTTTAGTATAGCAGCCGTATGTACCAAGTCACCTTTGAGTAAAACATTTTGTTTCATACCTTTTATTCTTGTGTCCTTTTTATAGCGAGGCTGATAGCTGGCTCCTAATAAGGAAACATAAGCAGCAAAACCATAAAGGCAGGTAACTACTACCTGTCACAAGAATGCTGTAAATGCCTATCTTCATTTTTCGCCAATTACAGTAATAAACAGCATCATTTCAACTTTGGACCTCATTCACACAGGCTGCATTCTGCTGGAGCCCTGCCAGAGTTACTCTGGGCTACTTTTGCCATAGTAGCAATCTATCACCGTTAGGCATGCATTTATTATTTTTCATTTATAAGTATGGAGCGCATCTAGATAAATGTCTGAAACTATTTAACTTAAGCATAGGGCTGCTTTCAAAACTGTGCACTATAATGGAGACTGCTTCAAAATATGTGCCCGGAAAACTGCTCCAAAGTTGAAAAATCTCATCAAAAATAATTCGGGGGCATAATGGCTATCATGACATGTAATATTTAGTGTCACTACATTTTGTAAGTGTTGGTAGTCATAGAAAACTTTTGATTCCTTGTGAAATGTATGACACTGCGCTTAAATCCCATCTTTTCATAAAATTCAAGGAGAATAACCAATCAAGTAAGTGAATATAAGTGATGTGATAAGTCAAAGTTGTAAGCCTTGAATATCAAGCTAGATAGGGAAATTACCCATGCAAAAATTATTATTTAAAAAAATTATTTAGCTAAACTCAACTCCAGCTAACAGCATATACCAGCATATCTGTAAAACAACTACAAGTACAATACTGTTGGCTTTTCATGTACAACTTTTTGCACCAAGGAAAAAGGAAACCTCGACCAGGGAGAGATGTGGGGTGCCACTTAGCTAGCAAGCAAACTCTAGCTTTAGCTAGACTTGGCTCACTAAACTTTGAAGGCTGTTTTCTCAGAAGTAGAGTCGCCCGTTTAGCAATTTGCAAAGGAGAAAATGTTTGTTAAAATTTGATTCTATTTAGATTTTTGCTACTTGAGATTCAGTTTGATGGGAGTCAGTCGCAACTTAAAGCTCAAAATACATAATACAGTATAATATATAATACAGTGTGTTTCAAAATGCTCTTGTCAAGCACTGATGGCAGGGTCACAGCAACTAGAATCACATTCACTCCATTGGCCTTGTGTCTAACTCATGTGACATATTACTAGAATTGATGCTCCATAACTCACAGGTTGGCCCTTATCCTGACCTGGAGAGGACCAGAGTTAGGTGCATGTGCACCAACACATGGAGTTGTGCCTTGTCACATTTCTGGTCACATTTCAGAGCACCCTCGTTTAGTTCAGGGACGTTTGGAAATAATTAACCGTGTTCGATGTGGATGGAGGAGAAAGGGGGATGAAGCATAAGAAGATAATGAGCTGATAGGACAGATAGTAGTGTGCTATCATAATGAATGAATGAATGAATGAACGAATGAATGAACAAATGAACAAATTAATGAATGAATGAATGAGTGAAAGGTATGGCTGGCCGAGTGTTATTAGGCAATTGGAGATTGGGAAGGTCATCTGTTCAGGAGATCATAAAATGAGCTCTTTGCCTGAGATGTACCATACTGTGGGTTTCTGAGTTGATTTATGAATGCACACTTTCAACCTTACTTAACGGTGCACTCCTGAATATCTGAAAAATTGAGGGTCTTTCTGTGATACAGTACAGTGCACTTTTAAGTGTTGCCACTTAAAAGGACTTTTAGCTTTGACTCTGAAAACTGCCATTGCAATAGCACAGGGATATATAAGTCCAGCTCTCGCAGTTGTTGAAAAGTAGTTATTGCAAGGTCCCCTGCGATAAAGTTTTAGTAGGTAACTCCATAAAGGTGAAAATGTTGGTATTGTTTTACTACATAGTCCTTTAAGAAGTTAGGGGGGGTATACGTTATCTTCAAGCAGAGGGAGTCAGGAACAGCATTGAGTGTTGTACTTCTGAGGAGATACTGTAAGACCCAAAATAGATCCAAATGAGGATTTTTTTAAATTACCTTTCAACTTAAATGTTATTACCTTAAACACTTAATAGGCATGTGATGGAAAACATTTTCTAATGGTATAGAAATCTTAAATGAAGTCATTTTTTGTCTGAAATACCTAAATTGATCAACTTCAACAATCCACATTTTAGTATTTTGCACCCATCAGAACTGTAATGTCAAAGGGCATCGCTGGCATCAGGAAAACAGTCTCTGTGCAAAAGTTGATACTTGACTTAAATGTTATTACCTTAAACACTTAATACGCATGTGATGGAAAACATTGTCTAATCTGAAATGAAGTCCTTTTTTTGTCTGAAATAGCTAAATTGATCGACTTGACCAATCCACATTTTAGTATTTTGCAATCAAAAACATATTTTTGAAAGGATAAATTATTTTGTGGGTTTTCTAAGTATGTAGAACATCTAACATACAGTACTTTGAGTAATATATGGTTGTCCTTTCTGGCCTAACTTGGAGAGATAACCTCCTATCATACTTCTTTACTATAAAATGAATGGTAGTCATGGCAGTATGCTGACCTCATCAACCACACATTATTATTTTCTTTTGATGTGTTGAGGGAAAATCTAAGTTACTCTTGAAGTATTTGGTTGTCCAAATTTACAGAACTTGGAAGGGAAACAATCTCTCTAACTTGTCTGTCAATATATGGATGTGGCCCTATTTCTCATACTATTACATACTATTACATACTATTACATGCTATTACAGACTAATGTCATGCAGTCACTTACATTTGCCTGTATATTCCATGGATGTTATGACCGTGCCATGATAGCTTAACTATTTTTATTTTCCCTATTTGGCTTCTGAATTGTGTCTTGTTGTTTCACTGTAATTTCTATGAAAAAAATCACGCAGAAACATGTTGCTTTCCTAGACTATCAAAGCAAAATCAAATCAAATGTTATTTGTCACATGCACCGAATACAACAGGTCTAGACCTTCCCGTGAAATGCTTACTTATAAGCCCTTAACCAACAATGCAGAGTTTTAAAAAAGTAATTAAGAAAAATGTGCTAAATAAACTGAAGCAAATAGTAACACAATAAAAATAACAATAACGGGGTATCGGTACCGAGTCAATGTGCAGGGGTACGGGGTAGTTGAGGTAATATGTACATGTAGGTAGGTTGGGGTAAAGTGACTATGCATAGATAATAAACAGAGAGTAGCAGCAGCTTGTGTGAAGAGTGTGAAGGATTGTGAATGTGTATGTGTGCATCAAATGGGGTTGTGCTATGCAACGCATTGTAGGGCCAATAAAACCCATATATAGACATAAACACACTTGACAAAATTATGTCTAAACTCCCCTCCTCTCTCTCTCACCCAACCAGCATAGCTGGTTTCCTGTTTGCTCAAATGGGTTGCCCACACACTCCCCGCTCTCAGTGACAGTTAGGCAGAGAGTAAAGTTGCGCGCCACAACACCACACTGTGAAAAGTGCAGTAATGTTACAAGAAATGTTTCCTATTGAGACTGGGGATACAGAGATTTGGAGGGCACTACCTTAAAAATGAAGGAAGGGAATGAGAAAGAAGAGAGAAGAGGGGGACACTGAAGAGAGAAGAGGGGAACCCTGGCTGTCCCAATAATGGAGCAACAACTCTCTAGAGAGACTGAATGTAAGTGATTGAAATGCATTACTGTTACAAGGTTTCATATTGAGACGGGGGATACAGAGATTTGGAGGGCACTTCCTCAAAATGGAGGAGAAGGAGAAAGAAGAGTCAGAAAGTGAGAGAGAAGAGGGGGACACAGAAGAGAGAAGAGAAGAGAGGAACACTGGCTATCTCAACAATGGAGCAACACTCTCCAGAGAGACTGAATGTAGAGACAGAAAATGAAGATGCTGAGTTTGTGGACAGGCACAGGGCTGATCTCATTCAAAGGGTTTCCATGGTGATGCCCATAGCAGATCACCTGCTCCAGAGGTGTATGATCCATGAAGAGGTGTATTCAAATATTCACACTGCCCGGACCAGAGAGGATCAAATGAGGGAGCTGTTCAAGGCCTTAAATTCAGGGGGAGTAAAAGTCCTACTGTAGACAGAACCTTTCTTGGTCCAGGAGCTGGGTGGAGCTACATCGACAGCCATGGACCATGATCGACAGACTAGGAGCACTGCACAGAAAGTGGGTGACATTATACAGCGAGTTAAAGAGACACACACAGCATTTGTGTTTGAAGGTATGTCAACGGTTCAAACACTCCTTGAAAGTATTTACACACACGGCTCTCCGCTGGTCTGCAGAATCTAGAGATACTAAGGCTGTCATTCTGTGGCGTGACAGAGGGGGACCGTAATTATCTGGCTTCAGCTCTGAGGTCAAACCCCTCCCATCTGAGGGAGCTGGGCCTGAGCTTCAATCACCCAGGAGACTCAGGCTTGAAGGTGCTTTCTGCTAGACTGGAGGATCCACACTGTAGACTGGAGAAACTCCATGTGGACCATGATGAAGAGTTCTGGGTGAAACCATGGCTGCTTAGGAAGTATGCTTGTAAGATCACACTGGACCCAGACACAGCACACAGACGCCTCACTCCGTCTGAGAGGAACGAAAAGGTGAGGGGATGGAAAATAATCAACAATATCCTGATCATCCAGACAGGTTTGAACACTGGCCACAGGTGCTGTGTAAAGACGGTCTGACTGGGTGCTGTTACTGGGAGGTAGAGTAGAATGGGATTGAGATGAACATCGGGGTGACATATAAAGATATCAGCAGGAAAGGACATAGTCGTCTCTGTAAACTTGGATCCAATTACAAATCCTGGTGTCTTAATTGTTGTGGAGAATTTTCCACTTGGCCTGGTTACTCTGTCTGCCACAACAATTAAGAGGCTGATACACCTCTCCCACCCCCCAACAACTCCCCTAAACCCCAGGGAGACTCCCAACCCGCTAATAGAGTAGGGGTCTATCTGGACTAGCCGGCCTGCATTTTGTTCTTCTACAGAGTCTCCTCTGACACAGTGACACACCTGTATACATTCCAGACCACATTCAATGAGCCCCTCTACCCAGGGTTTATGCTTGACCTGGAACCCTACTCCTATATGTCCCTTTGCCCAGTATGGGCCATGCATGACCTTCACCCCTTCCATCTGAGAGACCGTCACTCTTTTGTGTGAAGAGTGTCACTTGCTAGTGGAGCAACAAATAGTTGGGAAATAAGTAGCCCTTAGGATGATCCCTGTGAGACATCACTATATATAGCCAACAGAAACAACTTACTATTGTTAAATGATGACAACCACACTTACTTGTGGTGTTTTTACATGGATCTCTACAGCTGCAGTATCATTTACATAGTTCTTATGCAATAAAGTGACAGTGACAATATTGCAAAATATGAGATTGGACATTGTCAGGATTTGACACCTAGCATTGCCCTTCTCTGTTGTACAACTGATTAAAATGAGAAATAATTAAGGAACTGTAATCATACATTGGCTTTACTAATGTGTCTGAGATATCTGTTATACATACCACTGTTTCATTATGTTTATTTTAACTGTACTTTTGTTATGTTGTACTTTGTTAATATTCTTATTTGTTACGTTGCTTGATTTGTAAACTGTCTTAAAAGCAATTAAATACATTACAATTTAAAACAATGCTATTTCTCATTCTTTCAAAATGGTCAGGTTAAAATTTGGTTCACATTCTATTTGGTTCACAGGTAAACAATGCATCACATTTGTGTCTAGATTTTAGACATTGTACCAGGGCAAGATGAAATAATATGTCATTTCAAGAGTATCCATGATGCTTCATCAAAAGACTAGAGGCTTTGCTTATTATAAATCACCTTGGAAACACACATTGATACAACATCTATAACGTGCACATCATGTTCAGAATGATATTTAAGCATTCAGGAGCACCACTACAGTCGCCTGTTAGCATACATTTTGCATTTATTTACCAATTAAAAATGCATTCGGTATGGATTTGGAGGTGATATGTAAAGCTACAGCGCTCCTGTAAGCAGATTACGGTCCTGGGGGACAGCGTGATATTGAATGACTAAATACTATGATTTATGATAATGATAAGAGATACAGTGTTCCTACCCTCAGACCCTTAACCCTACCTGCGGATTAGAAGAGCAACACTTTGTCAATATGTTTATATCCCATGGAATCATGGGCTGGGCTTTCAAAACATTTTAGTCATTTAGCAGACGCTCTTATCCAGAGCGACATACAGTGCATATATATATATACATATATATATATATATATTATTATTTTTTATACTGGCCCCCCATTGGAGTTATGGGTATATCTACTCTACGTGTTAACTCTGTGTAGTTTCCTCAATCATTTACAGGGATATTCCGGTGAAACTAATAATGAGATGTATCTTTGAGTCATAAGGAAGAATGCAGTTACTATGTTGTAATGTTTGTGGGTTGATGGTTATCAGTCTCATCAAGCCCATTTGGTAGCTGAAGTTCATAAAGTTGAACTTACAGTACACACAGGAAATAAACATCCACTGACACACACACACACACACTCACATCACACATACTGTACATGCACACACACATGCTCACAGGCTGACACACACACACACACACACACACACACACACACACACACACACACACACACACACACACACACACACACACTATTTTAAAGGGAACATCAAGCCTAAACCTGAATACCCTGCCCCTCAATGGAGTGAGTCTCTGATCTCCTGGCTTTAGCATGCATACCGCTAGCAGACGCTTCATGGCCCATGTTAAACAGGTCTCGGTGCATGTGAGCGCTCTGCGAGTGGGAGAGAGGTGTTGGTTAAGATCCCGCTCATTTGAATTGACAGGTTGAACGCCCCTCAGAGCGAAGGGAGATTTGGGCCATCACTGGATGTGACAGAAGAGATTAGGGGAGTAATCCCGCCTGGGCGCCGGGGAATCATCCAGTGTTCAACCTGCTCTTATCAACTGATACTAACTAGCTTCACAGTCGGCGTAATTAATGAATCTCTTAATTTACAACCCGTTCACTTTGAGTTTCTGTATTCAGCACTCAGAGTGAGACTAAATGTATTTCTGTTTCATTCTAAGGCCCTGCTTTTATCCGTTTAGCTGTGGGTTTGTGAGCCTTAAATGTAATGTAGTTTAGTTTTACCATCAGCCTACCACCAGCTCACCTAATTAATGGGGTTCTTCTGTGAATCCTCTTCTTCCTCTCACAGAGTTCAGAGAATTACTCTAGCTATCTGACTTAATGCATGTTGGTGAAATCATATACAGGCATACCGTTTCCCATTGGAGCCTCTACTGTAGCTTGGCCATGAAAGCTACTCATAACACTATTGAAAATCGATGTTAACATAGCACATGACAAACACAATATAACATCCTTTGTATAACAGCAGAAACCTCCTGGCGTAGTAATTTAGGTCTTGAACTGCTAGACATAAGATCTCAGATTAAAGTCCCACTCAGACTGCCCCTCAGATTAGCTGTAATACTGTACCTGCAGCTCATAGTGAAACTGAAGGTTAACTCTCATAACTCTTACGTGCTCTTTATCCCACTGAAATACAACCGAGCCACTTTATTCCAGATCCCTGCCTCTTGCTCACCCAGAGATGCCTCTCTCTTATCGGCCCTTCAGAATACCATGCTGTAATCACATGACACGCACGGCTGGCCCTGACAGCACTCTTTTACAGGGCGATAAAATCTAATGACATCTCAAAGGTTCCCAATGCAGAGCAAAGCACAACTCCAGGGAACACCCGGGGCTCACAGTCATCCTCTGACACATAACTGGGAGAGAGTGTGCTCCCTGTCACACCTGATGTAACTGTGTCTGTACCTGTACGTGTGGAGATAGATAGGGGATAGATCCATCTGATCTGATCTGATGAGGGTAGTTAGTGAAAGGAACCTTTGATTTTATCAATCTGCACTTACAGTGAGGATACCATTGTGCAGATGACATATGATTTCTGTGTGTCAGGTTATGTCAGGTTTATGATAACATACAGGCTCTATGACATAGGGTCTCCCCTTTGTTAACCTGACTGATATGAGAGGTGGTCTGACTGATAGAGCAGTAGTCTGATTATCTACAGTATATTTTTACCTATATACTATATGTTATGGTGCTATGTACAAATGACTTTAGCATTTGACTTTTCCTGTGTGATATCCTGTTTTTGTCAGGATGAACTGTGTCACAATGATCTGATGGATCTAGTCCATGGAGAGTTAATGTGTTACCTGTTTAGTGTCATGTCATGTGGTCGGTTGTGACATTTCCCTGGTACTCTCACAGAAGTCAACAGCTGTATTAATGTATAAAGGAGCTAATGAATGATCAAAGTCAAGATCACCATTCTCAAATGGGTCAAGATCACACTCAAAAGGGTACACCAGAAGTGGTGGAAACCTCTGAGGAAGTACCCGAAGTAAAGCCCCTGCTCGATGAATCTGTGTGTGGGGCAAACAGACAGCATCCCCCTCCCATCTATCTGTCATCAGGGGAATGTGGACCATGCTACACAAAGCCAACATTATGAAACTGAAGGAGGACATCAGAGGGGCCACACTCAGATCTACTCCCTCCACACACATACTATATACAAAGACACACGCACACACATCACATGGACGTACACACAAACACACACAGAGGGCAAGGTCATGCTCCTGATAGGAGAGCCTGGGATCTGTGGCGCGGTGTTGACAGGAGCAATATCCATCAGGCAGAGCCGAGGCCGCCCTGCTGTCAGCGTGTGATTGGATTAAAGCAGGCCAGGCGTATCTGCTGGCTCCAGGAGGACCCCAAGAAGACCCCAGGTGCCTCCTGCTTCTGGCCCTGGAGTCCCCTCAGTACCCCGCCCCACCTACGCCCTGCCCTGACAAACTCTCAGACAGGCATGGGGTGGAAGGGAGCTGGAGTAACCTGAAGGACAAATAATTGGACTCTCACTGGGTCCATAACTATCGCTGCATTACAGAAGATAATATATAAGTGCAAATCCTATTCACACACATCGGTTAAAATATAGATGCAGGATGTACACGCCCACGCACACACACACTGCTGAAAGTCCAATATTCAAACAATTGTTTGGCTATTTCACCTTCTTTCCTAAGAGTAGAACATCCATATTACACAACATTTTACAATCATATTAGATTAATAATATTCCAATTAGTCTGTAAGCGATATTGATCGTCTAAACAGAAATGAATGTTTTCCAGCTAAACTTAATGCAGATCTGAGAGGAGATTGGTTACTGTTAGATGCAGTAGAATGAATGGTCAGAGGCTAGCAGGTTTTTACATTGTAATAACCATATTCACTAAAATCAATAGCCCCGGAGAGGAGGCAATAATGCAGGCTAACTGCAGGAATGAAATCACACTGAGGGAGAGGGGGCAGGTGGGGGAAGTAAGGGGATTTGTATTGAAGTGATGTCATTTCATTACGGAAAGACCAAGTGAGAGTTAGCCCTGTAACATTACATTTTAGAACAGGTTCTACAGCACAGCATTAGTATTATGCTTTTTACCACCATTGCACATTAGGATACGTCAAATACAATGGTCAATTTATATATAATTACCATATTGTTAATTTTATTCACAGCATTGAGGGAAGTATGTGAACTGTTATTAAAATGTAAGTACTTTAAATTGAAACCATTTTCGACAAATGTACATTTTCAACATAAAAGTACATAAGCATGACACCTATTTTGTTACATGGCTGGTTTGGGGAGAATATTGAGACACACACAGTTGTTTCTGACTACAGACCACGTAGAGGCTTGAATGTAAGAGGCCCTCTGAATATAAAGGAACAATCAGGGACCAGGACTAATGTGGGACTGTCCCTGGCCTGAACAAGTAGCCCTCTAACTCTGCACCGCAAAGTCAACATGACATGGTTTCCCATTCTCACCCCCACACTTCTCCTTTCTCCCCCTCACCTCCACCACTCCAGATCTTAATTAAAGCTCCCTCCCCCCACTCCCCTCCCCTCCTCTTCCCGACCCCCGTGCAGCAGGATTATGGGATTACAGCAGCGAGGTCCGCTCCTGTGAAAGCCCTCCGCAGCGACCAGCGTGGGCCGGCAGCACCGTGGCACTCCGGAATTCTTCAGCGGGACTAAGGGAGCCCCGGTCTTTGTGAGCCGAACAGCAGGAGGCTCCCGGCAGTCGCCCATGTTTCCATCCTTTGGAGAGAGAGAGTGCTTGTATAAAATGAGTAGCCACGTATTCATTGGATCGGAATTCCATTAAGTCGGAATGCCCAAATTACCCCCGAAGAGGTGCGAGGGGTGTGGAGTTGTTGTTCACCCCCTTTAGTGTGGCAGAATTAATAAGACTATTAACCAACAATTACCGCTATGCGCAGAACCCAGGATTAATTTCAGTGGAAATCCGATGCCACTAATTAAAACTGTTGCCATCGCTCCAGCCTGAGAGTGATTGTCTCAGAAGATGCATTCCTCACCAAATTACAAAGGCAATTTTATGGGTTGGAAAACTGAGGGCAATTATTTTA
The DNA here is from genome assembly GCF_964263955.1 of Coregonus lavaretus. Taxonomy (NCBI): domain Eukaryota; kingdom Metazoa; phylum Chordata; class Actinopteri; order Salmoniformes; family Salmonidae; genus Coregonus; species Coregonus lavaretus. The sequence continues at coordinate 16,232,777 of NC_140024.1, forward strand.
ACGAGCATAAAGCATTTTCTATCGAGCAGTGATCCCGGCTGATCTAATATTAGCGTTCCTAGCAAAAGCAGCAAAATAAATAGTGAAGCCAGCAGCAGCAGGAGCAGACAGTCAGGGGAGAGAAGGAGGCTCCTTCCACAGAGGGCTGTAAACTAGGGGAAGAGTCAGCCCCCTGCTGCTTCTCTCTGTGTGGCCACAGACTGTCTGGCGATGGCCCATACAACAGTCATTTTTACAGGGCACAGATTCATGCACACACAAACAGATGTGTACACACACCCACACATATACATTAAGAGGTATGCATGTGCAAACACACACGCGCGCACACACACACACAGACACACACACACAGCCTTAGATTTGGCCTGGTATTGATAGGCCTATGGTTGACCGTCTCTGAACAACTGTTTGTTTCCATGTTTTGTGGTTAACCATATCTTATTCATTCCTGCTTCAGTAATGGTAGCTAGGAATTACACATACTGGGTAACTGGTTTCCTCTCAGAAGAACAAAAGCACTAATAACTAATAACTGTCATTTAATAATTGGTTCTAGTTTTTAACTTGTTTGGCCCTGCACTGGTTAATTACGATTTGGTTGGTTTATGAATATTAGGTTGGGAAGAGAAGGACAAAAACAGGTATGTGGTAAAGCAATGCTGTTATTTGCAGTTTAGCCTGTGGAATGTTTAAGCAAACACAGAACTTTACTGATATTGTTAGCTTAGAGGTGATATGTAAAACACAGGTATAGCAACCCTTTCAGTGTGTGTGTGTGTGTGTGTGTGTGTCTGTATGTGTGTACGTTTGTATATGCACATTTGTGTGTGTGTGTGTGTGTATGTGTGCATGCTTGTGAGTGTGTACGTATAATCAAATTTGTGTTCGTGTGTGTGTATGTGTGTGTATGTGTGTGTTTGTGTGTGTGTGTGCCCCCTCTATGTCTGTATAATTACCGTGGCCTTCACAACCAGTATCTATAATTCCCTGTTGCAATTAAATGTGTTCTGACACTGGGGATCTCCCCAAACTTATCATTACTGATGTGCAAATTACACACATACCTCTGACATGCTCCCCAATTAGTCACTTTGTACTGTTAATTAAGGGGCATTAATCTGGTGCGTGTGTCTCTGGGAGCGCGGGCTGAGACTGGCAGTGCCACACGATCAAATGAAATGAGAGAGAGGCAGGGGGGCCAAATCATGGCACGCTGGTATGTGCTCATTTGGCCTGGGCCTGGCACGGGCCATGCCTCACTGCACGCAGAGAAAAGAGCCTAGATGAATATACACAGTAGACTGTATTGTGAATGATGATAGGGGTATTGTGTTATGATACCTGTTATGGGTTTTGTTGACATATAGTATGCTGTATCATAATGCAGACACTACAGTGAGGTAATTAATCAATTGCATATCAATGAGCACTTATCCTCAACCAATTGACCAGGTAATTGTAATTTAATGAGCACTTATCCTCAACCAATTGACCAGGTAATTGTAATTTAAAAAAAAATCTAACCCATGCTACTGTATGTTGAAAAATACCATAGCATCTATATGTTCAGCTCACCATTCATGACCATAAACATATTCCACATTTCACTAACTCTGTCCTTGTATGACCTGTGGTCTCTGTCCACCACACAGATCAACCGTACCTTCCCACACAAGACCCATGCTGTACAGCACACTATGCTATCCCTCTACAAAAACTAATTGGGCTAATTGAAGCAGATCTCCCATCCACACGTATTCATCAGCCCTTCCACCACATCCAGCAGTGTCCCTTCATCCCCCATTATATTTCTAACTAGTACAGACCCGCTCCTCCAACAGGCACTGTGGTTGGAGGTACGGTGCCAATTTTAGGACAGCCTCGGCCTCAAGCCTTACTGAGGATGCAGCATCACATGGCCTTGCACAGCCCACTGTTTTTCTGTCACTTTACTCTGTTGATGATGCTGTGGATGAAGAGTGATCCAGGTAACCCAAGCAGATGCAACAGTATGTATTATAGATGATTGACACTCTTCTTATTGGAGCTACTCATTATACTGTAAGTGTTATAATGCGTGATGGTTATACCTGTGGGATGGATGTTCTGCATAGTGAGCAAATGGGCCCTGTCTATGGGTGATATTTTCAGTCCATTCATCTAATTCCTAATGCATTTTATTGTAGGCCTATATTCAATGTTTCCTAATACACATAAATGTTACATTCACTGAATCTCAATATACAAAAGTTGCATATCCACTAAGCCTCAATGCAAACACCTGTTTTTGATTTGCTGTTTTGTCCCTGGGGTGGTGGAGTGAACGGAAATCCATGTAGCGTAATATGCATGGAAATAAATATATAACGAGCTGTTTATCTGACTGTCCTCAGTCTCCTGCACATCTGGACCCTAAATTACAATGGCTGAAAACAAGGGAAAATGTACTGCTGTCCGGACAGGGTTTCAGACTAGGCACCGAGCCCAGTCCCCCCCCGTCCCCCCGTCCCCCCGTCCCCCGTCCCCCATTCCCCAGCCCTGCACAGCCCTGGAGCCCTTACACATGGGGGCCATTATTTGTAAAGTAGCTGTGGTGGCACCAGGGAATGATTTGAGAGGCGAGTGTGTGTACTGGAAAACATGCGGCCCAAGTGTGTTTACCCGTTCTTATCACATCCACCCATCTGTAATAAGTGGCTAGGAAAGAGCAGGTCGTGTCGAGGTTGGAGATACAGAGAGATTACCGAGGCACTCAAACCCCAAACTCTACGTCCCGCTCCCCGCCTATGTCTCGCTCCTCAGAGATGGATTATCTTTGGAGTATCGTACGGCACTTGAGTCGAAATTTTAACACACACGTCTTTATCTTTCCTGGCGTTAGTCGGCCCACCACAGATATACATAGTAACTACAGTGGTAGATAAAGTACACTGACACACATCAATGTGCCAGGCCAGAGAGGAGATTAGAGGAATGAGTAGTAGTGGTAGAGGCTGTAAGGGAGAGTGGCGGAAACTTTGATGAATGATGTGCTCCTCATAAAGAGAGAATGATTTGGTCCTTTGTAGCTCAGTTGGTGGAGCATTGCACTTATAACACCATGGTAGTGGCTTCAATTGCCGGAACCACCCATACATAAAATGTATGCACGCATGACTGTAAGTCGCTTTGGATAAAGGTGTCTGCTAAATGGCATATACAGACAAAGAGAAAGACAATTGTGGAAAAGATAGAGAAAATAAATGAAGAGACAGTGAGAGGCCAAGAGAAGGGAAGAACAGGAACAATCAGAGGTGTAGAGGCAAAGAGATACAGACATGCAGACAGACAACCAAGAGACAGATCGAGACAGAGAGAGAAGATGAGTGAGATGGGGTAATTTGCCTGGCCCGTAGCCCCACAGTAAACCCACAGTAAGACCCATGGGGCGGCGCACAATTGGCCCAGCGTCGTCTAGGGTAGGGGAGGGAATGGCCGGCAGGGGATGTAGCTCAGTTCGTAGAGCATGACATTGCAACGCCAGGGTTGTGGGTTCGATTCCCATGGGGGGTATGAAAAAAAAAAAGTAATGTATGCACTAACTGTAAGTCGCTCTGGATAAGAGCGTCTGCTAAATGACTACACAAAAAAAAAAAAAAAACCTGTTGGTTGGCCGTGGGTCTAGGCTGTAGACGGACCGTCTCCTTCAAGTGCTGGGTGAATTAGGCTGTGGTTCCTCTGGAGCACCCCAGCCAGCCCCAGCAATGTGCTAAACCCAGACGTTACTTATGGCTGCCCACGAGGGCTTAGGCCTAAAGACTTAGGACTTACACCCCGCAGAGAGAGAGTTGGAGAGAGAGAGAGTTGGAGAGAGAGAGAGAGAGAGAGAGTTGGAGAGAGAGAGAGAGAGAGAGAGAGAGAGAGAGAGAGAGAGAGAGAGAGAAGATTTAGAGGAATACTAAAAGCCCTTATGAAAAAAGCCACAGAAGGAAACCAGGACATGATGAGACATGTGGCCAACACCACTCCTCTGTCCCCTCAACAGTCCCCTCAACTTTCCCTCTATTCGGATTTCGCCTTGTCACGGCTCGACCAGGGTCACAGCTGTAGTCCGGTGGTGGTCAGGGAGGACCCGCAGGGGAACAGATGCTCTCAATCAGGTCCTCCAGAGCATGGCTGTAAGGGATAGTACCACACAGAATAGCGATGAGTAGCAGTGGTCAGGGAGAAGCTGCTTTCAGCATGATGATCATTCCATAACGGAATCTGCGCCATTCCCAACTTTCCCAAATAAAGGATTGGGTTTCGCCCCAGAGAGGGAAAGGATGAGCAGTCCTAGGAAGAGGCAAAGGGCAATTACGATGGGGCAATCATCCCCACGCATATTAATACAACCACAATAAGATAATGTTATGGTATCATAAATAAGGGGAGTAAGTGAGTAAGATTATTCAAAAAGACAAAGTACATCTGTATTGACTGTCCTTAAATGCTCTTGTTGTGTAGAAAATAAAACCACTCAAAGTCATTACATAAAACGCTGAAAATCTTGGCACTAATTTCAAGGTTTTTCCTAACAGCCATAGCACTTCTAAATGACTTTGACAGTCACCTCTCCTTGTTAGAACAAGCTCTGATTATTTCATTGCACAATGCTTCAAACCACATCATACACATGCACTTAAAATACATTTGATACGGGCCTTCTCGGCTGGTTTGTTAGACTGTGCCACTCATATCAGAATGGGCAATGTGTGGTTAATAAGATACTGCCTGTAAGTCGTGCTCTGCAGCCAGCCATACAATATGGTTCGAGCCGAGGCATGCAAATACTTTATTTATATCAGGTCTTACAGGGTGCTACCGATGGCTCCATAAAAAACAGTAAACATCCTGCTGCTTTTAATAAGACGGGACACAAGAGAAATGTCAACGATATGTTGAATGAGCTGTCAGGTTGAGAATGCATTTGTTTTGAGAGGACTCAACGTTTACACTGTACTGTACCTCATTGTAAATTATGTATGTTGGTAGGTTAGGCACATGGTACAAAGCTCTGGGTGCATTAATGTTGATAAGGTGTACATATCAATTCACCCCTGACCCCACTCTGCCATGCAAACCAAGCACATTCATTAACCCAGGTCCCTCATACTCTAAATATTTACCGTCACTAACTCAATTTACAGTTTAATTTGCTGCATGGAGTCATTTATCGACCAGGAAAGCCTTATTAGTGATTGAGCTCACAGACCCCGGCCTATCCTACAACGTTTTAATTTATATCCTATGAGCAGCTGCGTCTGACGAGAGACTGATTGTCCCGTCACCTGGGCTATGGGGGGCTAAATGACCGCCCTCCCTCCAAAACACACCCCAACACTCACCCCTGGATGGATGTAAAATCCTTCCACCCCTCACAACTCACCATTTGACTGCTTGACATTATAGTGGTCTCCATTTAACATGGCTGACGATGACATGGCTGCACCAACTACATTCGCACACACTATATATATTTTTTCTGTTGTATTTTTGACTTGATGTTTTGTTTACCCCATATGTAACTCTGTGTTGTTGTTTTTATCGCACTGCTTTGCTTTATCTTGGCCAGGTTGCAGTTGTAAATGAGAACTTGTTCTCAACTGGCTTACCTGGTTAAATAAAGGTGAAATAAAAAATAATAAAAAAAATAATGTGTTAGTTAGTGGATGTCTTCATTCTTCCAAACATGGTTGTTATGAACAGAGAAGATGAACCCTGTACCCCTCCTCCTGCCTCTCTTCCACCTCTGGAGGCACAGCATACAGTACATGACACAGAATACATAAACACATGCATTTTCAAACAGCATTGGATTCCAGTGGACTTACTGTACATACAGTGGGGGAAAAAAGTATTTAGTCAGCCACCAATTGTGCAAGTTCTCCCACTTAAAAAGATGAGAGAGGCCTGTAATTTTCATCATAGGTACACATCAACTATGACAGACAAAATAAGTATTTGGTCAATAACAAAAGTTTCTCAATAATTTGTTATATACCCTTTGTTGGCAATGACACAGGTCAAACGTTTTCTGTAAGTCTTCACAAGGTTTTCACACACTGTTGCTGGTATTTTGGCCCATTCCTCCATGCAGATCTCCTCTAGAGCAGTGATGTTTTGGGGCTGTCGCTGGGCAACACAGACTTTCAACTCCCTCCAAAGATTTTCTATGGGGTTGAGATCTGGAGACTGGCTAGGCCACTCCAGGACCTTGAAATGCTTCTTACGAAGCCACTCCTTCGTTGCCCGGGCGGTGTGTTTGGGATTATTGTCATGCTGAAAGACCCAGCCACGTTTCATCTTCAATGCCCTTGCTGATGGAAGGAGGTTTTCACTCAAAACCTCACGATACATGGCCCCATTCATTCTTTCCTTTACACGGATCAGTCGTCCTGGTGTCTTTGCAGAAGAACAGCCCCAAAGCATGATGTTTCCACCCCCATGCTTCACAGTAGGTATGGTGTTCTTTGGATGCAACTCAGCATTCTTTGTCCTCCAAACACGACGAGTTTAGTTTTTACCAAAAAGTTATATTTTGGTTTCATCTGAGAATATGACATTCTCCCAATCCTCTTCTGGATCATCCAAATGCACTCTAGCAAACTTCAGACGGGCCTGGACATGTACTGGCTTAAGCAGGGGGACACGTCTGGCACTGCAGGATTTGAGTCCCTGGCGGCGTAGTGTGTTACTGATGGTAGGCTTTGTTACTTTGGTCCCAGCTCTCTGCAGGTCATTCACTAGGTCCCACCGTGTGGTTCTGGGATTTTTGCTCACCGTTCTTGTGATCATTTTGACCACACGGGGTGAGATCTTGCGTGGAGCACCAGATCGAGGGAGATTATCAATGGTCTTGTATGTCTTCCATTTCCTAATAATTGCTCCCACAGTTGATTTCTTCAAACCAAGCTGCTTACCTATTGCAGATTCAGTCTTCCCAGCCTGGTGCAGGTCTACAATTTTGTTTCTGGTGTCCTTTGACAGCTCTTTGGTCTTGGCCATATTGGAGTTTGGAGTGTGACTGTTTGAGGTTGTGGACAGGTGTCTTTTATACTGATAACAAGTTCAAACAGGTGCCATTAATACAGGTAACGAGTGGAGGACAGAGGAGCCTCTTAAAGAAGAAGTTACAGGTCTGTGAGAGCCAGAAATCTTGCTTGTTTGTAGGTGACCAAATACTTATTTTCCACCATAATTTGCAAATAAATTCATTAAAAATCCTACAATGTGATTTTCTGGAGAAAAAAAATCTCAATTTGTCTGTCATAGTTGACGTGTACCTATGATGAAAATTACAGGCCTCTCTCATCTTTTTAAGTGGGAGAACTTGCACAATTGGTGGCTGACTAAATTATTTTTTCCCCCACTGTAACCTTGAATTTGAAAAACACAAAAAAAAACGGTCTAATTTAAAAACGAATTCTTAAAAAATATAATATGGACATCAAAACAGGCTCTGCCCAAGGGATATCCATAAGTTAAAAACACAATTCAAACCTTTCATCAATTTAGTATATATCTCTAACCTCTATCCAATTCCTTTTAAATCAGCATATGAAAACCATACATATACAACATCCTTCGATCGGGGGTAATGCAGCATCCAAGAGATCACCACGCTATCACTGTCAGCCGTGTCATTTGATTGGCCCCCGTCGGTTGCAGCCGTCAGAGACCTATCTCCTCTTCCTGTTTAGATGACCAAACGTTTCATTTATCCCCAATCATTTCTACGGCTCCTCTCTCATGCTTTTATCGGCCATCATCAGTCTTGTTTAAAGCAGCCATGCAGAAGAGATGGGCTTGCTGGGGGAAAATTGCCCTAGTTTGATAATGAGGTGGTGGTGGTACTGTAGTGGTGCTGGTGCTGGAGGATGGAAGAGGATGAGAAGGGCTAAATAATTAAACTGTACAGGTGATTCATTCGAAGGAAAGGCAACGTGTGAGTTTGTGACAACGCAGCAGCCGGGATGAAGCTTAATTGCACGCGCTGGCTGAAGCTGAAATGGATTGTTCCTAACGGGGAGTCTGTCTTCGCCGAGGCCTTGCTGTGAACATGGGCTTTACCTAGTATACGGGCGGTGTGTGTGTACATATGTATGTGAATACATACAGTATCTCTCTCTGTGTGAACAGACTATCATCTGACTGTACCACATATCCAATGACTGTACCACATAAACATGTCAGTCATAACCAGGTACTGTATAAACTACCCTCACGGATGTTGTCCATCAGGGGCAATCCGCAGTTGAAACAATAACAAAGTGTAATCTCTGCCACTGTTTCAGTAAAAAGTTGAGGGATGGGGCTGGAGAAATGTAACCACTCTACAATTCGTAGAACAAGCAATGGATGCTAGGACTGACCATCCATGATATCAACATGATAGTTTTAACCATGTTTTGAGGCTATATTGTGTTTGTTTACTTTTACTTTATTTACACTGTAAAACAAGCTTATATTTTGGGTTCTGATGGGGTAAGACAGTTGAACTAAGCTCCAGAGGCATTTATAAGTTATATTCTTGGGTACATATAAGTCAGAAAATGGATGTAGCAACTGCAGATTGCCCCTTTAAGGCTTGGTGAAGGACATTTGGAACACAAGGTAGTTTTCAAACGACAGAAACATCTTAACATAGCCGTTAGATATCCAACAGGGCATGTTCACGGACCATGTCCATGTTGTTTATCATGTTACAACCCTATTAAACTCCAAGCCAAGCGATGAGTCCATACTAAACATTAACACCAGGCCAAGGCAGCTCACTGATAGTAATAGCTCTCCTCATAGTCCTCTTTACAAGACCTTTAGGTTCCTCTTTACCTAAGAGCTGTTCTGCCTGACTACCCTGGACCTGTCTTCTCTAACCTCCCTCGGTGTGTGAAAAGAAAACAAGTTAGGGTTGAAATTTCTAATCTAGATTGTAAGTCTTTGTAACCCAGCCATAGTGGAATGCTATGCTCCATTGTATGGCTTGCTTGTTTGGCATATGGCAGGCAAGTCTATCTATGAATGCTTATGAAATCAGCACCTGGCAGTATTAACTGCTTTATACAGTATAATACACTGCATTGCATGCCCATCCTGGATTCACCTCTCTGACATAGCTACACTGTCTCTTTGGAAGTATAGTCTAAATAACATAATTGGCCAATGTGGGATGTCGGAATGGTAACTGGTTTCAAATCCAATTCTTCACTCGTCCATTAAAATATCATGGTATCATCAATGTCCTTGTGTTCCATGCTGTTTTCCTCAGCTGTAGAGAAGCACGGTAAACGTAATCTTGTGACTCTGGCGTGGAGATCCCATGGTGAATAGCTAATGAATGTGGGGACATATTAACTGGCCCGACACAGAGAGCTTTGTGTGTGTGTGTGTGTGTGTTTTATACATTGTGTTCTGAACATTTACCTATAATATATCTGTGTTCTTCTCTGTCTCCAAACCTCCTTTACTACATTGTCTGACTTTCTCCCTATCACCACCTTCAATCAATTGATCTGCAGTTCATGGTCAGTAATTGATCAAACTCAAACTCTGTGACTTTTCATAAAGACAATGCAATGACAAAGGATATGGATCTGAAAGAAACATGCATATGAGAGGAACTGTGTTCAAAGCTTTTTATTATAAAAGTATCAGATTTTTTAGAGCACATTGAGCCAACGGACAGTATACAGTGAGAATACAAAACATTAACACTTTCCATAGACTGACCAGGTGAATCCAGGTGAAAGCTATGATCCCTTATTGATGTCACTTGTTAAATCCACTTCAATCAGTGTAGATGAATGGGAAGAGACAGGTTAAAGAAGGATTTTTAAGCCTTGAGAAAAATTGAGACATGGATTATGTATGTGTGCCATTCAGTGGGTGAATGGGCAAGACAAAATATTTAAGTGCCATTGAACGGGGTATGGTATTTATTTTTTTATTTTTTATTTCACCTTTAGTTAACCAGGTAAGCCATTTGAGATCAAGTTTTCATTTACAACTGCGACCTGGCCAAGATAAAGCAAAGCAGTGCGATAAAAACAACAACACAGAGTTACATATGGGGTAAACAAAACATAAAGTCAAACATACAACAGAAAATATATATACAGTGTGTGCGAATGTAGTAAGTTATGGAGGTAAGGCAATATATAGGCCATAGGCCACAATTTCGTATTAATACTGGAATGATACTGTAGATGTGAAAATAATTATGTGCAAATACAGATACTGGGGTGCAAATTAGCAAAATAAATAACAATATGGGGATGAGGTAGTTGGGTGGGCTAATTTCAGAATGGCTATGTACAGGTGCAGTGATCGGTAAGCTGCTGTGACAAATGACACTTAAAATTAGTGAGGGAGATAAGAGTCTCCAGCTTCAGAGATTTTTGCAGTTCGTTCCAGTCATTGGCAGCAGAGAACTGGAAGTAATGGCGGCCAAAGGAGGTGTTGGCTTTGGGGATGACCAGTGAGATATACAGTGAGGAGAATAAGTATTTGATACACTGCCGATTTTGCAGGTTTTCCTACTTACAAAGCATGTAGAGGTCTGTAATTTGTATCATAGGTACACTTCAACTCTGAAAGACGGAATCTAAAACAAAAATCCAGAAAATCACATTGTATGATTTTTAAGTAATGAATTTATATTTTATTGCATGACATAAGTATTTGATCACCTACCAACCAGTAAGAATTCCGGCTCTCACAGACCTGTTAGTTTTTCTTTAAGAAGCCCTCCTGTTCTCCACTCATTACCTGTATTAACTGCATCTGTTTGAACTCGTTACCTGTATAAAAGACAACTGTCCACACACTCAATCAAACAGACTCCAACCTCTCCACAATGGCCATGACCAGAGAGCTGTGTAAGGACATCAGGGATAAAATTGTAGACCTGCACAAGGCTGGGATGGGCTACAGGACAATAGGCAAGCAGCTTGATGAGAAGGCAACAACTGTTGGCGCAATTATTAGAAAATGGAAGAAGTTCAAGATGACGGTCAATCACCCTCGGTCTGGGGCTCCATGCAAGATCTCACCTCGTGGGGCATCAATGATCATGAGGAAGGTGAGGGATCAGCCCAGAACTACACGGCAGGACCTGGTCAATGATCTGAAGAGAGCAGGGACCACAGTCTCAAAGAAAACCATTAGTAACACACTACGCCGTCATGGATTAAAATCCTGCAGTGCACGCAAGGTCTCCCTGCTCAAGCCAGCGCATGTCCAGGCCCGTCTGAAGTTCGCCAATGACCATCTGGATGATCCAGAGGAGGAATGGGAGAAGGTCATGTGGTCTGATGAGACAAAAATAGAGCTTTTTGGTCTAAACTCCACTCGCCATGTTTGGAGGAAGAAGAAGGATGAGTACAACCCCAAGAACACCATCCCAACCGTGAAGCATGGAGGTGGAAATATCATTCTTTAGGGATGCTTTTCTGCAAAGGGGACAGGACGACTGCACCGTATTGAGGGGAGGATGGATGGGGCCATGTATCGCGAGATCTTGGCCAACAACCTCCTTCCCTCAGTAAGAGCATTGAAGATGGGTCGTGGCTGGGTCTTCCAGCATGACAACGACCCGAAACACACAGCCAGGGCAACTAAGGAGTGGCTCCGTAAGAAGCATATCAAGGTCCTGGAGTGTCCTAGCCGGTCTCCAGACCAGAACCCAATAGAAAATCTTTGGAGGGAGCTGAAAGTCCGTATTGCCCAGCGACAGCCCCGAAACCTGAAGGATCTGGAGAAGGTCTGTATGGAGGAGTGGGCCAAAATCCCTGCTGCAGTGTGTGCAAACCTGGTCAAGACCTACAGGAAACGTATGATCTCTGTAATTGCAAACAAAGGTTTCTGTACCAAATATTAAGTTCTACTTTTCTGATGTATCAAATACTTATGTCATGCAATAAAATGCAAATGAATTACTTAAAAATCATACAATGTGATTTTCTGCATTTTTGTTTTAGATTCCGTCTCTCATAGTTGAAGTGTACCTATGATACAATAATTACAGACCTCGACATGCTTTGTAAGTAGGAAAACCTGCAAAATCGGCAGTGTATCAAATACTTGTTCTCCCCACTGTACCTGCTGGAGCGCAGACTACGGGTGGGTGTTGCTATGGTGACCAGTGAGCTAAGATAAGACGTGGATTTGCCTAGCAGTGATTTATAGATGACCTGGAGCCAGTGGGTTTGGCGACAAATATGTAGTGAGGGCCAGCCAACAAGAGCGTACAGAACACAATGGTGGGTAGTATATGGGGCTTTGGTGACAAAACGGATGGCACTGTGATATACTACATCCAATTTGCTGAGTAGAGTGTTGGAGGCTATTTTGTAAATGACATCGGCGAAGTCAAGGATCGGTAGGATAGTCAGTTTTACGAGTGCATGTTTGGCAGCATGAGTGAAGGAGGCTTTGTTACGAAATAGGAAGCAGATTCTAGATCTAACTTTTGATTGGAGATGCATAATGTGAGTCTGGAAGGAGAGTTTACAGAGAGTTACCAGACACCTAGGTATTTGTAGTTGTCCACATACTCTAGGTCAGACCCGTCGAGGGTAGTGATTCTAGTCGGGTGGGCGGGTGCAAGCAGCCTTCGGCTGAAGAGCATGCATTTAGTTTTACTAGTGTTTAAGAGCAGTTGGAGATTACGGAAGAAGTGTTGTATGGCGTTGAAGCTCGTTTGGAGGTTTGTTAACACAGTGTCCAATGAAGGGCCAGATGTATACAAAATGGTGTCGTCCGCATAGAGGTGGATCCGAGCGTCACCAGCAGCAAGAGCGACATCATTGATATACACAGAGAATAGAGTCGGCCCGAGAATTTAACCCTGTGGCACCCCCATAGAGACGGCCAGAGGTCCAGAAACAGGCCCTCCGATTTGACACATTGAACTCTATCTGAGAAGTAGTTGGTGAACCAGGCGAGGCAGTCATTAGAGAAACCAAGGATATTTAGTCTGCCAATAAGAATGCGGTGGTTGACAGAGTCGAAAGCCTTGGCCAGGTCGATGAAGATGGCTGCGCAGTACTGTCTTTTATCGATCGCGGTTATAATATTGTTTAGGACCTTGAGCGTGGCTGAGGTGCACCCATGACCAGCTCGGAAACCGGATTGCATAGCGGAGAAGGTACGGTGGGATTCGAAATGGTCGGTGATCTGTTTGTTAACTCGGCTTTCAAATACTTTCGAAAGGCAGGGCAGGATGGATATAGGTCTGTAACAGTTTGGATCTAGAGTGTCACCCCCTTTGAAGAGGGGGATGACCACGGCAGCTTTCCAATCTCTAGGGATCTCAGACATTACGAAAGAGAGGTTGAACAGGCTAGTAATAGGGGTTGCGACAATTTCGGCGGCTAATTTTAGAAGGAAAGGGTCCAGATTGTCTAGCCCAGCTAATTTGTAGGGGTCCAGATTTTTCCGCTCTTTCAGAACATCAGCTGTCTGAATTTGTGTGAAGGAGAACTTTTTGGAGTTAGTGCAACAGGATGCAAATTTCTGTTTGAAAACGCTAGCCTTTGCTTTTCTAACTGGTTGTGTATATTGGTTCCTGACTTCCCTGAAAAGTTGCATATCGCGGGGGCTGTTCGATGCTAATGCAGTACGCCACAGGATGTTTTTGTGCTGGTCAAGGGCAGTCAAGTCTGAGGAGAACCAGTGGCTATATATGTTCATATAAGCATGCCCCATTTTTTGAATGGGGCATGCTTATTTAAGATTGAGAGGAAAACACTTTTAAAGAACAACCAGGCATCCTCTACTGACGGAATGAGGTCAATATCCATCCAGGATACCCGGGCCAGGTAAATTAGAAAGGCCTGCTCGCTAAAGTGTTTTAGGGGGCGTTTGACAGTGATGAGAGGTGGTCGTTTGACCGCAGACCCATTACGGATGCAGGCAATAAGGCAGTGATCGCTGATATCCTGGTTGAAGACAGCGGAGGTGTATTTAGAGGGTCAATTTGTCAGGATGATATCTATGAGGGTGTCCATGTTTATAGATTTAGGGTTGTACCTGGTAGGTTCGTTGATAATTTGTGTGAGATTGAGGGCATCTAGTTTAGATTGTAGGTTGGCCGGGGTGTTAAGCATATCCCAGTTTAGGTCACCAAGCAGTACGAACTCTGAGGATAGATGGGGGGCAATCAGTTCACATATGGTGTCCAGGGCACAGCTCGGGGCTGAGGGGGGTCTGTAGCAAGCGGCAGCAGTGAGAGACTTATTTCTGGAAAGGTGGATTTTTAGAAGTAGAAGCTCAAACTTTGGGCACAGACCTGGATAGTACGATAGAGCTCTACAGGCTATCTCTACAGTAGATTGCAACCCCACCCCCTTTGGCAGTTCTATCGAGACGGAAAATGTTGTAGTTGGGGATGGACATTTCTGAATGTTTAGTGGCCTTCCTAAGCCAGGATTCAGACACTGCTAGAACATCAGGGTTGGCGGAGTGTGCTAACGCAGTGAATAACTCAAACTTAGGGAGGAGGCTTCGGATGTTAACGTGCAAGAAACCAAGGCTTTTACGGTTACAGAAGTCAACAAATGATAACGCCTGGGGAGTAGGAGTGATACTGGGGGCTACAGGGCCTGGGTTAACCTCTACATCATCAGAGGAACAGAGGAGGAATAGAATAAGGATACGGCTAAAGGCTTTAAGTACTGGTCTTCTAGTGCATTGGGTACAGAGAAAAAAAGGGGCAGATTTCCTGGTGTTGTAGAATAGATTCAGGGAATGATGTACAGACAAGGATATGGAAGGATATGAGTACAGTGGAGGTAAACCTAAGCGTTGGGTAACGATGAAAGAGATAGCATCACTGGAGGCACCGATTGAGTCGGTCTCCGCGTGTATGGGGGGTGGGACAAAGGAGCTATCTAAGGCAGGTTGAGCTGGGCTGGGGGATCTACAGTGAAATAGTACAATAATAAATAACCGAAACAGCAATAAGCAAGGCATATTGACATGGGAGAGTGGCATAAAGCAATCACAGGTGCTATTCGAGAGAGCTAAGACAACAGCTGGTAATGGCGACAAAGTTTGGGCTGAGGCTAAACATAAACAGGATGCGGTACCGTATAAAGGAACAGTCCAGCAGGCATCAGCTGTATAGCTGAGTTATTATAAGGTCCGGTGAACAGCAATAGGAGAGTTCGGAGGTAGTTCGGGGGCTGCTATAGCACTGGCGAGCAAGAGGCCACGGCTAGCGTGTGCTAGCGGGCCTGGGCTAGCAGATGGATCTTCGTGGTCGACGTCGTAACGGGAAGCCTGTTGTGACCACATCAGACGATTCCGTCGGCAGACCAGTCGTGTTGGATCGGCGGGGCTCCGTGTCAACACTAGGAGGTCCCGTCCGGTTGACAGAGAGGTAGATAGTCGGGATATGGGCCCGGCTCGAGGCTAGCTCAAGGCTAACTGGTGCTTGCTTCGGGGGCAGTGGTGATTAGCCAAACAGCAACATCCATTCGGTTGCGGCTAGCTAGTTGCGATCCGGTGTTAATGTCCAGTGATTCAGTTATTCCGGCAGAAAATCCGATGTTCTGGATGAAAACCGCTAACGGTTGCTAATAGCAAGTAGCTTGTTAGCTGGCTAGCTAGTTTCAACTGGAGATTCTAGATAAAAGGTAAGTCAATAATAGAATCCGTTCCACATTGAGTGAGGCGGGTAGCAGGAAAGTATATTTTGTAGAAGGATGAAAAGTGTGATAGGGAAATATGTACGAAAAATACAAAAAAATACAAAAAACAGGCTATTTACACAGACACACAACAAAGAACACGACCGCACTGCTACGCCATCTTGGTAGTAGGTGCCAGGCACACCGGTTTGTGTAAAGAACCGCAACACTATTGGTTTTTTCACGCTCAACAGTTTCCTGTGTTTATTAAGAATGGTCCACCACCCAAAGGACATCCAGCAAACTTGACACAACTGTGGGAATCATTGGAGTCAACATGGGCCAGCATCCCTGTGGAACGCTTTCGATACCTAGTAGAGTCCATGCCCCCGACAAATTGAGTGTGTTCTGAGGGCAAAAGGGGTATACTCAGTGTATATTTGTAATGTATTTGTTTATTAGACACCCCATGTTGATCCCAGTCCACTGCTGGCCAGTCTCTGCCAGAGCAGGAAGCCCAGGTGATAGAGCGCCTATTGAATGTGCATGGGTCTAAAAAGCAGAGGTTATCTGAAATGAGGAGTCCCATGTTTAATCCGTTATCAAACAGACTATACGGCATGGCCTACTTTTAATCCAGGGGAATTCACTACCCATTTTACACTGTTTGTCCACCGTGGATCCACAGGGGTGTCCCGGGGTATTGCCACGTTAACCTTGAACAGGGATTGAGGCTCGAGGTTTGCCACCTACTGTAATTGTTACTGTTACTGAGAATATCTCTGTTCTATCACCCTGGCTCTGACTGAGACCGTTTTTACTGAATAAACTGTACCTTCAGTTCAACACGGTAATGATTTAGCCATTAATAAATATATTTCTTTCTCAGAGGGAGACTGGAAAAGAAGATTCAAACCTCAAATACAGTGGTAAGCTCTCTCCAGCTCTGGCCAGCCCCAGCCAAACTATGGTTTGGTTCCTCGACAATAGTTTAATCATAACGGGTCCAAAAGGCTAAACCTTTGAGTTACCGAACAGTGTGTGGTGGAGTCAACTACACAACCCTGGTAGCACAGGGGTATTGTGTACCAATTTGGTATTATTAAGCCATTGCAAATACAACATGTATCTGACTACAGGACTTCAATTAGATTAATCCATTGTATTTATTGCGCAATTATTTTCCATCAAAATGTGATAGGCTATTCATCAATCAAGAAGATGTAAGAAAATCAGCATTTGATACTCTCTTTAGCTCTATAAAATAATAACTCCAGGCTGAGCCACCTCTATTTGTGCTTTTATCTCTGAATAATTCATTTGAGAGTCTGAAATTATTTTGCCATTCACGACCTTGATGGTGTGTGTGTTAAAGAGGGGGAGCGATGTTAAACGTGAAATGAAATGCGAGTGGAGAGGCGGCGTAGCTACATATTGACACCCCAGAGTAAACAAACGAGTTGGGCTAGCAGAGTAGGGATTACCATATCTCCACTTAACTTATTTTATCCTGTGAGAATCATCAATATTAAACGGTAAGGAGAAGGAAGAGAAAGTGCTGAGCAATAGGCTTTTAGCAACCTCTGCATTTAAAGAAGAGAGAGATAAATGAGAGAACCCCCTGGAATCTCAAAATAAAGTAAATACCAGTCTATTTTATATTTGATCCCTCTCCTCTCCACTCGGCATGGTCTCTTCGTTCGTTAACACGTTTCGGTGTCACGTCCATTTCTCCAGCTCTTTCGTTCATGTTGTTCAACTCGTTATGATCACTGACAAGTTGTGTCCACTTCCGTCCATCTCCCAAATGTTATCTGTTTGTCCGTGCAAAAAGCAGACGTAAATATTCACTTGACATTTTTGTATGTATATACAGACCTACTAATGTTGTCTGCAATTCTGTCAGGGCTGTATTCTGCAGCTCGTTGTAGTTCTGACCATAATGAAGGTAATGAGAAGTGACCTGTGTTGGTGTGCCTTTGGGCTAAAAGCCAGTGAATTTGCTGTGCTTGCCAGTCCGTCTGTGTGTATGGAGGTAGACACTGCCCTCAGGGCTTTCACAATCAGCAACTTTGGCCTCTTTGTCAGGTAAATGAGCCAGGAGTAGTACGAGTTACACTGCTGAAACATGAACTTTACCTCCCTGGCATCTGACCTGTCAGTCAACACCTTAGAGCATTTGGGAAACACAAAGTACGAGCTAGAGAGCCATAACTTCGTATCAAGTTAGAACAGGCGTTTCCTCACTGTTTATTTTTATTTTTTATTTAACCTGGCAAGTCAGTTAAGAACAAATTCTTATTTACAATGACGGCCTACACCGGCCATACACGGACGACGCTGGGCCAATTGTGCGCCGCCCTATGGGACTCCCAATCACAGCCAGTTGTGACACAGCCTGGAATTGAACCAGGGGGTCTGTAGTAACGCCTCAAGCATTGAGATGCAGTGCCTTAGACCGCTGCACCACTCGGGAGCCTCACTGTAAGTCACAACACATGATCCTAAACACACACGTGCACGCACACAGACAGACACACACGTGCACGCACACAGACAGACACACGTGGGCACGCACACAGACAGACACACATGTACACAGCTGCTGCCACAAACATGAGGGTCCTATCCTACAGTACACACATCTGGTCGCCCTAGGGCCCCTGGAGAGGTGCCAGGCAGCGAGGGCCAACACACAGGGCCCAGAAGGGGGCTACTGTCCCCCCGCCAGCCCCCAGCTGATATTAGTTATCAATATTTTACTCGCTCCCATTAAACTTTAAAGAGGCTGCGATTAGGCGGAGAAACAAAGGAGATCCTTCATGATATCGGGTCACGTGGAGCTGTAAAGATCCCTTTAAAAGTCTTTATTTAACAATATAAAACTGGCCCAGGTGTGTTAAACTGTGGGGAGCTGGGAGTTGTGCAGATGGCTGAGGCAGGAGCTTCTGTGCTAAGGCCCTCTGCCAGCTCCTCCAGCCCTTCGCCACAGACACAGTATGAGCGCCATACTTCCTCTCATATATTAAAGGACAGGGCCTTTACATTTACGTCATTTAGCAGACGCTCTTATCCAGAGCGACTTACAGTTAGTGAGTGCATACATTTTTCATACTGGCCCCTCGTGGGAATCGAACCCACAACCCTGGCATTGCAAGCGCCATGCTCTACCAACTGAGCTACAGGAGGCGCTTTCAAAGGTAAAAGAGCTAGGCCATAGTAGTCCTTTTAGAAATCTCTGAGACCCAGAACTAAAATCTTGGGTAGCTGCGTCATATGCTCAATTAGGTTCTGGGGAGAGATATATGATATAAGATACTAACGAGACTAGAGAAGTCTACACCCCCCTAAACGGAAACTCTCAGCCAGAGCAAGGGCCAAATGTCCCCTCCCCTTCTGAAAATCGAAAGAATCTGCCCACAGTCTCTCCTGCTTGGTCCTTTAGCTGGGTCCATGCCTAGTATCCACTTCCTTGGGACTAACCTGAGATTGAAGCCCCAGTTCCTTGTCCATCCACTTGCCTGTCTTGGAGGAGCGAACCCTGGCTTCAGCTCTGGTAATTATGCTATTTCTGGGTCCATCCATTCCTCTGTGTCCTGATGGTAAACATGTGTTTGTTGTATTGTTGTTCAGAGAGAGTGGGCCACGGTTGGCATGGATGCCGTGGTGTGGAGAGCTCTCTACTGTCTTCTTCTTCACGTCTCCTGACCACTGTCATGACAAGCCATAGCCACAATGATGAAGAATCCCAGAAATGTGGTTACGGTAACAAGAGCGTGCAACAAACAACGGCTCATCTAACCCCTGTTCTCCTCTCTCTTGCTCTCTCTCTCTCTCTCTCTCTCTCTCTCTCTCTCTCTCTCTCTCTCTCTCTCTCTCCACCCCCATCTTTCCCACTCTCTACCTTCTATCTCCATGATCCTCTCTTTTTCCCACACTTTCTCCCCTGCATTTAACTCTCCCTCTCCCTGAATACTCTCCATTTCCCCTCTCTGGCTGCTTCTCTCTTCCTACCCCTTCTCTATCCCTGTCATTTCCTCTGGAATCCATTGAAGCCCTGGAGGCTGAGGGCACTCAGTTCATCATCATCTGGGGCCATGTAAGGTTGCCCAGAAAGATGAGTTTTAAACACAACAACAACAACAAAGGCAATGCTTTCTGTTACTGTAATACATGCAGTGACAATGGCTCCATACACAGTTAAAGCCCATGTTGAGCAACACTGTGAGTAACCTCTTCTAGAAAATGAATGTGGATTGTGTTTTTCTGTTTTATTTTATTCCCACCTCCCCCAGATAACCTCAATGGTAGCTCTGTTTCATCAAGAATGGTGAAGAGATAAAAATAGGTTTGTTTGTGTATGTGTGTGTTTGTCAGTGTGTGTGTGTGTGTGTGGGTTGCTCCTTCTGTCCTTGTGGGGACCTAATTTCCCCAAAAGTCCCCACAAGGATAGTAAAACAAGGAAAATTCTCCCTCGTGGGGACATTTCCCACGCACCAATGAGGACAAAGGCTATTTTAAGCTTAGGGGCTAGGTTTAGGGTTAGGGTTACAATTAGGGTTAGGGTTAGGGTTAGGGTTACAATTAGGGTTAGGGTAAGGGGTTAGGTTTAGGGTTAGGGTTAGGGGTTAGGAGTTAGGTTTAGGGTTAGGGTTACAGGTTAAGGTTAGGGTTAAGGTTAGGGTTAAGGTTAGGGTTATGGTAAGGGTACAGTTTCGGGTTAGGGGTTAAGGAATATAGGATTTTGAATGGAAATACATTTTAGGTCGTCATGGGGATAGAAGAGCATGACGTGTGTGTGTGTGTGTGTGTGTGTGTGTGTGTGTGTGTGTGTGTGTGTGTGTGTGGTATGGGGATTTTCCACATGATGATGACAGTGGTACATAAGTTAAAAAAACATGCAAAAAAACAAAACCATGCACATATTCACTCAGTAGGTGTGTGTGTGTGTGCGAGTTCATGTGGGTGTGCGTGTGTGCATGTGTGTGTGTGCGTGTGTGCATGTGCGTGCACGCGTAGACACACTCATACTGTGCATTTGATAACATATACATGAACACTGTTCCACTTTTCACTAAAAAAGATCCAGGCAAATTAATCTAGCGATGATTTACTACATTTTCTCTACTAATATGTGCAGTGAGAGAAAGTTGATATCGGAAAAGCACATTTCTCACAATTTACTGCACACGGTCTGCCTTCATGGCTTTTTTCTCTTGCCAGTCTACAATTTACATAAAAGGGTTTATTTCATCATTGCACTGTAAATGAAGATATATTAGCATCTATTAGGAGCTATGGGCACTTCCACTCTTTAAGAGCCAGTATAGACGGAAAAAATTAAGCGGTATTGTAATTCAATTTTCGACTTATTCATTAAATGTATTTTACTGTGCAAAAGTCATTTTGGTTAGCGCTTTTATGGCCTTCTACTCTCCTGATGCCAATGGATCCTCTAGTGAGACGCAGACCGACGCAGACCGACGCAGACCTGGGGTCCTCCTCCCTCTCTTCCTTGTTTCAAGGTTTTAAACACTATATTCCTCACCCTTTCCTTCTCCATTTCCAGCTTCTTCTCCCTCTCCTCCTCCCTCTCCTCCCCCCTCTCCTCCTCCCTCTCCCTCTCCTCACATTAATTGCATGGTTCTCTCCACAAACATTCCTGAGGGAGGTTCTACCCCGAATAGCCGGCCTTCGAGGTTGGATCCCTGGGCCGGCGGCGCGTTCTATTTGGCCGGGACCATGTCGGAAAAGCCAGGCGGCAACAGCATAACGACCAGTGTCTGAGGGGCTAATTTTTCATGTTCAAACAGAGCTAGCGCCTGGCGGCTAGCATCTTCAGACTGACTCCCTGGTCCAGACTGGGGTTGTCAGTGCCCTGAAGGGGTCGTAAAACACTGAAACCTGACCCTGGGATCCCCCCTTTTATGGGATATACATCCCCTGGTACTGTATATGCAGTCATGTTGTAAGCTTTAAGTGACGGAATTGTAGAGTTGAGCCAATGTGAGGCACTATGTCTCAAACTTGATCTGTGCAGTTGTACAGGTAATTTCCACTGTATTATGTTGTCAATAGGCATACACATTATCTGTAAAGCAATTTATGGCCTGCACAGAAATACAGTACAACACTTGTCATGACAAACATAGGGATGTAGTGTCAGAACCGAACCTAATCACAGTCTATTCAGCTAGGTATGTGTGATAATATCTCTAATTGGACCAAGTTTGGACCATGTTTTGCCCTCAGGAATTCAGAAATAAATCTTAAGAAATGCTCTATATTTTGCATGTATGAATTTATTCCCAATGTTCTGTTGCAAAACAAAATGTATTTGAATGATATAAATAAGGGAGAGTAACATTTTGGATACAGCCTCGTTTCAGATCGCATTTCACACAGGCAAGATTTTGGACATCCCCTTGTCAACCTCCGGACAACGAGTGTGTCATTCTGCAGTGACACTGTGACTAAGCACTCAGATCCTCCAGTCTGTAACCTCTCCTTTGACCTCATCTTTATAAGACATCGCTAAGGAGGAGGTGAACCTCATTTGGTGTTACGGAGAGGGGAGGCTACTTTCCCCTCATGTTAGCCCGCCCAACTACCTCATCCCTATATTGTTATTTATTTTGCTCATTTGTACCCCAGTATCTCTATTTGCACATCATCTCTTGCACATCTATCATTCCAGTGTTAATAATAATTGTAATTATTTTGCACTATAGCCTATTTTATTGCCTTACCTCCATAACTTGCTAAATTTGCACACACTGTATATTATATGTATTTCTGTTGTATTTTTGACTTTGTTTTGTTTTACCCCATATGTAACTCTGTGTTGTTGTTTTTATCGCACTGCTTTGCTTTATCTTGGCCAGGTCGCAGTTGTAAATGAGAACTTGTTCTCAACTGGTTTACCTGGTTAAATAAAGGTGAAATAAAAAATAAATAAAAAAAAATGTTCTCCCTTATTGTGGTTTGGTATAGCCCATGTCCATGTATTCTGGCACTCCTGGCTGTCTCTCTGGTGCCTGTCGCTGGACCTCGGCCCAGTCCATTCTATTCAGTGACGGGGGTTTATTTACTCTTCTCTCTGACCTGGGCTCCCTCTGGGGTAGTTGGCCCCAGCTCCACAGGACCACTGTGGCTTGAGTTCCTCATGTCTTTGTGTGTCTCTGTCTCTCCTTCCTCCCCAGACCCAGACTTGACTCACCACTGTTTATTGGCTTGATTCTCTACAGTTCTGCTCCAGCGAACTTCATGCAAAACATGGCTCCAACAGGCAGAAAGACCAACATCCCTAAACTCATCGGCACACACTTTGGGCTTTGACTGAACAGTATGGAAACAAGTTTAGACTTCTTAAGTTTTGAAGGACGATAAAGCATGATGTATTATGACAGATTTATACATTTTCTTTGCAGATGTCATTATTATTTTTTTTAAATGTCTTTGTTTTGTCCAAACTTAACAGTTTGAGTAGTTATAGGAAGCATAAGCAGAGTTGAAATAGGTTAGAGAGAGGGGAGCAGGCAACACAACTGTATAGTGCTGTCTTGGAGCACTAATTATTTGTGGGTATAAAAAGATTAAGCCACACAGATGAGGCTGAGTAAGAAAAATAGACCACAGCTATAGTGACCTATATATTCCATTATCCTGCAGGTAACATTAGAAAAGTGCTTGGCTCGGATGCTCTGGCTGGGTGTGCTGTGTGCGTTACTGGGAAGTTCATGACACACCAGTAGTTATTGTCATCTTTCTTTGTAGGCCTGTGTGTGTGTGTGTGTGTGTGTGTGTGTGTGTGTGTGTGTGTGTGTGTGTGTGTGTGTGTGTGTGTGTGTGTGTGTGTGTGTGTGTGTGTGTGTGTGTGTGTGTGTGTGTGTGCGTGTGTGCGTGTGTGCGTGTGTGCGTGTGTGCGTGTGTGTGTGTGTGTGTGTGTGTGTGTGTGTGTGTGCCTGCTTCCACATGTGTTTGTTGTGCCTGCATTCCCCTAGCAAAATTCACCTGTGGTTCTTAAGAAGAAAAGCCAAAGCCTCAGAAAGTCAATGAGAGCAATGCCGCACTGAGCTGCATAGCGTGGATTTACAGTATTGTGTAACACCCTGTGTCTTTTACCAGAAATGCTTCTCTGTGGCTTTCATGTGTGAGGAGCACAGAGCTAAGGCTTCCGTCGGACACCAACACCCAGTTGCTCCTTCAAACACAGTGACACTGGAATTTTTTTCTTGAGGTCTGTTTGTCAAAGCTACTGTTTCTGCTATACAGGATGTAGCTAGGGGTTTAGGCTTTCATGTATGACTTTACAGACAACATCGACCTCAATGAAAGTACTGTGTGGTTTTGTGGAGAGTGCTCGTTAGGGGCAGGGGTGAATGAAAGATCCCACTGCATTCAACAGAACTGACTGATTCTAAGGAATCAACATGGTGAAGATAAAACACATGCACTAGGCATTACCTAAGCAGGTTATTTTGTATGCATTCAAGCCATGTAATACCTAACTTTCCACATTCATCAAACTAAATATGTAGCTGACACTTTTACTATAAAAGACACACAAGTCACACTGTGTCTCCCCTACAGAGTTCAGGGGGCCAGACGTACAGTGATGCTGGAGAAGTGTAATTGCTCTTGGGCCAAAGAGGGACAGGCATTAGAAACCAACAAGGAACGTGTGGATCACCACAGTCATATAACAGTTTAAAATGTTTGTTCATTGTCCAAGAAGAATGCCACAGACTCTCTCTCTCTAGCTCTCACCCTCTACCTCCCTTTCTCTCTTTCCCTCCCTCCTTCCTTCCTTCCTTCCCTCCCTCCCTCCCTCCCCCCCTCCTTCCCTGTCTCTAGCTATGTACAAAGAGCTGTAAGAGGTGCTGTGCAGATTGTGCGTGTCCACGTCCAATGTGTCCATTAATCCGTGCAATACTGTGCTGTAGTCTCCTACAGTCTCCTTCAGCTCATGAAACATGGTGAGAGAAAGGCCATCTAAAAGCTGTTGGACTGAACCCAGGTAGTTGTGGTTTATTGTCTCTTACCCTTGATGAGGCCTATGTAGCAAATATGTGGAATCCATTGCAAAAATAAGTCAATGATCTCACTGACTCAGTATAGGCTACAGTATATTTTGGCAATGACACACTGAGCCAAGCTACATATTTCTTAGCTACCCGAAAGCATGAAAAGTACATACTGTACCCATACACAGCAATGGGTTATAAATCAAGACAAAATAAAAACTGAAATGCAAGCAGGAATTAATATGCAATTCAACCTAATATATATACAGTATATCAAGGAGAGTTGAAATCACAGAGTAAATCATTTTTTGAGTTAACCCTCAACAGAGGGATACGCTCCCTGGAGTTAGTGTTACTTATAACTCCATTTATAGACAGGGAGTTAAAACTATGGAGTATCCACAGATGTGGGAGGGCATCATTGTCATATTTCTGTTGCAGATAGATTTTTAGAATTGTTTGTTTCAGTATCTGTGTTTTCGCATGTACATTGATTGTTTTTGATCTTATGCTACACAATGATATGTAACATACATTTTCCTAAACTAACCTAATCTGTAAGTGGTTGGATTTATTGCAACCATTACTGAGAAGGCTGTTCCAGTTGACATGATGTAGGTAGTTTCTAACAACAGCACTTTCCTCCCTGCTCTGACATGCCATGACATCTGAATACAAGTTGTTGGTGATGTAAAATTGCTGGACATCCTCCCTATTAAATGGATACCACTAGAGATTGGATGTCACATTGCAAGCCACCATAATATGACACAGTAAGAATATGTAAATTAGGCTTTACACCCTTACTCCTTAAATGTGACCATATAAACACCGTAGGAGTTTAATGAACACTTGTGATTATATTGTGAGTAAACATTATTCTAAATAATTAACTCTAGAATACTGTACAACACTACAGAGAGTAAAAAAAAAACTTTATTTTCAATGAATGCTATACAGAGTGAAACGCAGAGTTAAATATAAACACTAAATTGAGCGTATACATCTCTGAAAATATTGCTCTGTTGCCAGAGTACATTTTACTATTTTTAGACTGGGACCAAATTTTATCTGTGGTAGAGTTACATTTTCTTCCATCAGAGTTAAATGTACTCTTTTATCTTTTACAGTGCAGCTAGAAACCTAAGGGATGCACATTATAAACATAAAAAGAAAATACTGTGGCTAAATGAGACACTAAGATGTGATGAAATTAAATGGAAGTGGATTCAGCAGGGCTGATGGCAGAAGGTTTTCCCATTGACCTTGTTGAAACACAGGAGCCCAAGGATGGAGCTGTATTTACACCACGGACTGGTAATCTAATGCAAACATGACGCACAAGAGGGCAACCTAAAGAAGTGGAGGTCGGAAAAACACTGGGGTTTGTGGCTTTACAGTAGCTGCGAAAGCTGAGGCAAACCCAGCAATTCACCCAGATTTGAGTCTGTTAATTCATGGTATCTATAACAGAGAGCTATAACACACGCGTACGCACACACACACACACACACACACACACACACACACACACACACACACACACACACACACACACACACACACACACACACACACACACACACACACATACACACACACACACACACATACACAGGCATGCACGCTTATGCACGTGCACGCACACAAATTCAAACAAACATAGTGGTTAAGGGGTGGAAGATGCTCTACATCTTAGACTAAAGAAACTAAAGTAATTTCCCTAAAAGTGCATCCCATGGTGGATAATGCATTTCATTCATTGAAATAAGTGCCTTGTGTACCATTTATTCAGCCCGTGGTCAGCCCCATACATACTTAATGTAATAGAATGATAAGCATTCAGAGAAGTCACATTTCCTCCTCTCACGTGACGTGTTCTGCTCTTGTCTATCAGTGCATAGACACTGTTTGGCAATTATGCACCTATTAGGATTAGCGTAGATTAAGCTATCATAGGGATGAGTTTGAACACTAGCTAATACCACTCCAATTACGGGACTATTATCTTCCCCCCACAGATCTCTGTGGTCCTCTCCTCTCTGCCTAACTTTATCTGGGCTGGCCAGTCCACTGCCAGACTAGAAACCTGTGAATGTAGGCCCCAGAGGGTGTTCCAATACAATACCTTTCTGTTTGTTCTCTTATCACAGCTCAAGCGCTCTGATAATGATTGGAAAGTCTAGCAGAAGTCTAGCAGACCTCACAAATAAACAGTGAGGGGGTTATTCATGAGACTTCACTGCCATGCCAAGCATCTGTTTCTAACGTTTTGAATTTATACTTTTTTAAGCATAACAGATTATCTAGCAGTCTGAGAGAGACAGATGAGAGATTTAAAGTGGTGACAAGCACACTAAAGAGAACATTCTGTAACACCACATCTTTCTTTTTTTCACATTTAGTTGTAGGCCCAAAGATTCACTGGCACTCACATACAGTAGATCTACACATTCATTTAGGGAAAAAATAAAATGGCAATTTTAAGGCCTCTTTCCAACAAAAACATAAGAAGCGAGACAACTCATAATTATGGCCCATTCAAAGTGCATTACTTGACTCTGGTTAGAAAAAACCGCTGAAGCAGAAAATTGTGAGAGCTACCACAGCGCTCTCTAAGTGCACTTGTTGGGATGGCATTAATATTGGAATGATCATTTGGCCCGCTAGGCTAATTTAGCGCCTGTGATTTCTCTGCCCATCGTCCTCTCGGCGATCAGGCCATAGTTTCCCTGCCTCCTTACTGAACCCCCATCGCTGGGTTAATAGAGCCGTATCAAAGGGCTGTAAACATTATGGAGCGCTTTACTGCAGTCACTGCTGCTAGACCAGCTCTCTGTCTGTCTGTCTGTCTGTCTGTCTATATGTCTGTCTGTCTGGTACAGTAGCTACTGACCCCAGACCAGGGATATCTCAGGTTTAGCCAAGAACAGTACAACTATCAGTGTTTGGTAACCTCCTGGGCAGTTGCAAGAGTTCACTTAATAAAACATTTAAAATACATGTTTTAACATTAAACTCAGTCACTTTTCAAGTTCATCCCAGACTCTCTAAGGTGTCCTTTCCTCTGTGTGGAAACTCAGTAGGACAGGCATGGGAAGCGGGTGTGAAGGTAGAGGGAGAGCTGCATTTGAGGTTTAAGGAGAAGCTTAGAGGGAGCCGGAAGCTGCAGATGAGGGTTTTAGGGGAATGGAGGGAGCGGAGTGTGAGGGCCGAACACTGTAGATATGAAGGCATTAGCATTTTTAAGGTGCAGTAGTAAATCCTGCGCTGGAAGTGGAGGGGCAGGATCTGGGGAAATTAACCAGGATTAATGCACTCCCATCGTCACGACGACTGATAGCGGTTACTATAGTGCCGAGGGGGTCACCTTGGGCTGCCTTTGTGTGGTAAAAAGGCAGGGTGGGGTTAGATAGGGAATGTGTAAAATAAGGAACTGGGTTGGGATGCATTCATATTACTGTATATGATGCCTTCCATCAAATGTCAATGCACTTTACATTGTGTGTGGGTAACCCATCTAAACCCAATAACAAGGCACTCATCTGGTTACGTTAATGCCCTGCAGCCATGCAATACTTGATATGTGTGGTTAGGAAATATACAGGACCATATATATAACATTTAATTGACAAAAAAATGTTCAATCAGGAAACTCCACTTTGTCTGTTTTCGAGCAGCAACTTTGAGTTACTGAAAATGAAAGACATAAATATTTATCTTGATCATAGTCAACAACATCCAGTATTGGAGACCTTGCTGTATTGTCCTTTGGCAACAACTAATATACACCAGCTGTTTTTCTTAAACCCAATGTCACTCTGAAAGCCACACTGATGGCACTTGTGCTTGTGGGCCATGCCACGATTGGTCGGAAATGTAAATTACGTTGCAGTTCTCAAGTTTATACTCTTGGCTGTGTGTCTCAAGTCTTGAAGAAACCCATGTAATTCTTTGAAAACAACAGATTATCTAACGTATGCTAACTGTACCCTAGTTACTTAGAGTAACAGTTGAAGACTGAACCTACCTTATATATACAAAAGTATGTGGACACCCCTTCAAATTAGTGGATTTGGCTATTTCAGCCTCACCCATTGCTGACAAGTGTATAAAATCGAGCAAAAGCTATGCAATCTCCATAGACAAACACTGGCAGTAGAATGGCTTTACTGAAGAGCTCAGTGACTTTCAACGTGGCACGTCATAGGATGCCACCTTTCTAACAAGTCAGTTCGTCAAATTTCTGCCCTGCTAGAGCTGCCCTTGTCAACTGTAAGGGCTGTTATTGTGAAGAGGAAATGTCTAGGAGCAACAACGGTTCAGCTGTGAAGTGGTAGGCCACACAAGCTCACAGAAAGGGACCGCCGAGGGCTGAAGTGCGTATTGCGTAAAGCTCGGCTGTCCTCGGTTGCAACACTCACTACCGAGTTCCAAACTACCTCTGGAAGCAACGTCAGCACAAGAACTGTTCGTCGGGAGCTTCATTAAATGGGTTTTCATGGCCGAGCAGCAGCACACAAGCCTAAGATCACCATGCGCAATGCCAAGCGTCGGCTGGAGCGGTGTAAAGCTCGCCGCCATTGGACTCTGGAGCAGTGGAAATGCGTTCTCTGGAGTGATGAATCACGCTTCACCATCTGGCAGTCCTACTAATTAAATCTGGGTTTGGTGGATGCTAAGAGAACGCTACCTGCCTGAATGCATAGAGCGAACTGTAAAGTTTGGTGGGGGAGGAATAATGGTCTGGGGCTGTTCGGGCTAGGCCCCTTAGTTCCTGTGAAGGGAAATCTTAACGCTACAGCATACAATGACATTTTAGACGATTCTGTGCTTCCAACTTTGTGGCAACAGTTTGGGGAAGGCCCTTTCCTGTTTCAGCATGACAATGCCCCCATGCACAAAGCGAGGTCCATACAGAAATGGTTTGTCGAGATCGGTGTGGAAGAACATGACTGGCCTGCACAGAGCACTGACCTCAACCCCATCGAACACCTTTGGGATGAATTGGAACGACGACTGCGAGCCAGGCCTAATCACCCAACATCAGTGCCTGACCTCACAAATGCTCTTATGGCTGAAAGGAAGCAAGTTCCCGCAGCAATGTTCCAACATCTAGTGGAAAGCCTTCCTAGAAGAGTGCAGGCTGTTATAGCAGCAAAGGGGGGACCAACTCGATATTAATGCCCATGATATTGGAATGAGATGTTCGACGAGCAGGTGTCCACATACTTTTGTTCATGTAGCGTATGTTGAGGTCAGTAGAGAGAGAGAGAGAGAGAGAGAGAGAGAGAGAGAGAGAGAGAGAGAGAGAGAGAGAGAGAGAGAGAGAGAGAGAGAGAGAGAGAGAGAGAGAGAGAGAGAGAGAGAGAGAGAGAGAGAGAGAGAGAGAGAGAGAGAGAGAGAGAGAGAGAACATTTCATGTTGACCAGTGACCAGCGCTTCTCCAGAACGGTTGGATACTTGGAGTGGTATTGATACGGATTTGTTGTCCGTTGTGCTGTTGTGTAATAACTGCTGGTATTTTGTAACAGTTTGTCTTACCCTTACAGAGATGGTGGCTAATAGGTAGTCTATAGGAATAGAACTGTGCCTCCACACATCTGTGTATTTCCTTGAGTGTATGAGGAGGAGAAGGGAGAAGGACCTGTCATTTCCTTGTCTCGTCCGTTCTCTGTGCTGGTGAATGCTCCATCCGTCAGGACTTAAGTAGTTTTCCGACACTACATTGACCTTGAGTGCCTGGCATCGATTTCCCGTGGCGTCGCACCGAGCGGGGTCGTTACCGCGTTGCCCCGCCATGGGGTGTGATCGGGAACACATTCCCCAAATCCCGATACCGCGCTGCCGTATGGCGGTGATGGATCGCCCGCCTCTGTAGACCATCAATCCTCACCTGCCGTAACCACTGTGACACCTGTGCCGAATTTATCATCATACACGCCACAGACATGGCAGAGCAGGAGGGCAGGGGGTTGGATACTAAATAAAGACCCGCTTCACATCAGGTACATGCACACACACACACACACATGCACACGCACACACATTCACACTTTCATACATATACTGCATGAACCCTTGCTACCATACCCTTCTCCTTCACTTTGTCAAACCTATTCCTTGAAATGAACTCATATCAGCTGGGGAGTTATGTTTAAATGTAACCCCCTTCTCCTGGTGAGCTCAACGTTGTGTTCAACAATGAAATTGCTGACGTAGCAAGGTGATGTGTGAGAAGGTGACAATGCATGTCAGACACATGCATATCCAGCTAACCTTAGCATGAGAGGACTGTCATTTTGGGAAAGACGGATGATAGCTCCACTTCAAGCACTTCAGCCAGGCACAAAACAAAAACTAGAAGGCATCATTATTAATGTGTTTTCATATGGCCCTGTGTAGATCAGTTGGTAGAGCATGGCGTTTGCAACGCCAGGGTTGTGGGTTCGATTCCCACGGGGGGCCAGTATGAAAAAAAAGTATGCACTCACTAACTGTAAGTCGCTCTGGATAAGAGCGTCTGCTAAATGACAAAAATATGTGTAACATAAATGGCATGTATATACTTCTCTTTTCATGGCAGTTCTCTGTCCCGAGAGTAGAGAGAGGAGCGGAACCTCGAACGGAGATTCACTGCACTTTATGGTTTGGAAAAAGAGGTCCTGACATGACCTTGCCCATCCACTAATTTAATTATTTACCCACTGTTCCCTGGAACAGCTTTTATGGGCAGTTTATAAAAAAAAGAGGGGAGAAGACGAGAAAAAACCTTCTGTTATTTTTACTGCCATGCGAGTGGCTGCGTACGCGCTGTCTCTGACAAAGGTCTAGTCTCCTCCGGGTCTCCGGCAGGGATGCCAAGCACAGAGTTAACGACCTGTGCAGTGATGGGACAGACTGGACAGAGGAGAGGGGCGTCCCTCTGTAGCTCTGTGTCTCTGTATACCTATCTCTCTCTTTAGCCTCTTCTTCTCTCCATCTCTCCATCATCATTTCCCATCTCCTTTCCGTAAGTGTCCGTCTCTCCGTTTAAGGTACGATCCTTGTCTCTCTGGGCAATATTGTACAGTATTTCCACATTCACTCTCTCCAATTCTCTCTCTCTCCCTCCCTTGCCCCCCTCCTCCTCCCTCTCCCCCCTCTCCCTTCTCTCCCTCATCTCCTTCCTCTCCCCCCTCTCCCCCCTCTCTCTGTCTCCCTGGGTATTGTCTCATAGTGAACAGGCTCTGGTGCCATCCAGACCGCAGTTCTGTGCCCAGACCACAGGCCCCATGCGGAGGGGAGCGGCTTACGAGCTCTACCCACCAGGAGAACACTCCTCACAGGCACAATGCCCCCTTTCATAGGGCTTCTCCATGGGCGTCACACAGACCCACCAAGAGCCAGAGGCAAAGAGAGAGTCTCAATACACACACATGTACCAGCATTAAACACACAGAAACACACACTCACACTCATATAAGTGCACACATACAGATGCAAGAAATATGGGGCGTGCATATACATACACACACACACAACTCCTTATTTCATTAACTCTGATAGCTAAAGTGCTTAATGCTTCGCTACACTACCAGAAGAGCCCAAACCTCCTGGATATGCCCAAGCTTTACTCTCTACATCCTCACACTAAGACATGGATTAGGTGGCATCAAAGGATGAGAAGTAGAACCAATCGATTCCTGCTTTAGGTTTAATGCTTCCTCCCAAAGTAACACTTTTCATTCTTTCTTATACCTGAATATGCATAGACATTGGTTTTTATAATGTGTACTGCATGGAATTACTGTTTGTGTCCAATTACATCTCATTCATATTGCGGGATTATTTCAAGACAGGAGTGGCAACAGGGGAGAACGACTGCCCCCTCTCATTGAAGCCAAGGCCGACTGCGGTACTGCAGGCATTGTTAGCAGAAACAGGATCCCCATTATAGTGAATGGATAAAAAGCAATCTTCGTGTGAATAAAAAAATATATAATAGAAGACAATCATGGTACCAATAATTGATTATTTTAAAATCGCACACATAAGAAGTTATAAGGATAATTTAGTTGCTAATGGCAGCCTGCAGTACCTCTGTCGGCCTTCAACTTGAGTTACTCAGTGAGGGCGGGCAGCACTGACATAGCCTGCAACGTCACTTCCTGGAGTAGGTCAAACTGTGCATGTTATGTCTCCATGACACCATCTTAGCAAGACTTTCTGGGCTTCAAATGCTCTATTGAGTCTGAATGGTGGAATGAATGGTATTACGTGATCGATGGCTTTGTCCATTCTTTTTACAGTCATTGAGTGGGAATAAGGGAGCGGTTAGAAGACCACACATAGTCACAATTTACAACGGCTTCATACACTCTCTCAGGAGCTGCAATAATACCGGCATTGGACCGACTATGATAAGTACATAGAAAAACAGCATCACACTGTGTTTTCAGACAACTGAATGTGAGTGGTAGCATGAGTTAGAATGGGTACACTGAGATAATAGTAGCACACAAAAAGAAGAGAACATTATACAGTTACTCCATCCAAACCAACCAACAGTCCTAACTCCCACATTATAGTTCCCACCTTTCTCTTTGACTGTATTCTTAATTATAAGTCGCTCTGGATAAGAGCGTCTGCTAAATGATGTAAATGTTAATGTAAATGTAAAGCCAGGACTCTTTGAAATGCTCCCCTTTGATCCAACCCCGTTCGACAGTGGACCGGCCCCCTCTGAGCCCCTTGATTGAGAGGAATAGTAGACAGGACTAATCTATCCATCGGATATAGGGTGGACCGGATCGTGATCCAGAGTGCCACGCTTTGATAAGGGACGGCTTTGAATGATTCTTTAAACTATTGATTGCCTCCGATATGACTATCAACAGAGCAAGAAGAAAAGGAGAAGAAAGAGAGCTAAAAACGAGGGTGGACTAATTACAATACTTAAAGGGTAAGCTCATTGATATGTGTGTTTAACTGAGGGGGAATCGCCTTTCATTTTTTCCCAAGAGATGTTTTTTTTTTTTATCATTATTTTAATATTTTCTACTGTAAAATACCACTTTATAACAGTGTTAATCAGCTAGTACTTTTGGATTCTTGAAACCGTAGTGCGATCAAAAAGTTGAAGAAATATAATGTTATGGAAATAGAACTAAGAAAGAAGACAAGTAAGCGGCCAGTACATTACAATAAAGTTTAGTGAACTGTTAACAGAATATATTTACAAAATAATACATATAGGAGAAGCTCAGCATTGTACATCAGGACGCACTACTGCAACGCGTTTCGACTACTAGTCCACAGGCAACGTTGTGGACGGAAGCTGATGTGTCTCTAGAAATATATACCAAACCTATATTGAGGGTAAGAGCTTGAATTCAAAAACAGTCACACAAAATCTTGGGCAATCTAGTTATTTTCCTTCATATCTGTGGTTTTGGAGTGGTATAATTAATTAATAAATAAAAGTATCGGGTTGGAGGGGTGGGCAAGGGCCTTTCCTGTTTCCACTGTGGTATCCTTACCCTGTGGTCTACTCCTGCCTCCTGCCTGCCCAGTCCGGCCATGGTGGTAACTGCCTCCATCCGCCTGCCCAGCCGTTACTCACACCACACAGACTATAGGGTTCAGGCTCGGAGGCTGAAACCACCCCCTGGAATCAGTCTATATGGTTCAGGCTAGGAGGCTGAGACCACCCCCTGGAATCAGCTAGCAGCCAAGACGTTAGTCATCTCCTCCACTCTTCTGCTACCTGTCTCTGTTCCGCTCTCTTTTCCCCCCTTTTTTAATATTTTCTTTAAATAAAATAAAATTAAATATGCCATTTAGCAGACGCTTTTATCCAAAGCGACTTACAGTCATGCGTGCATACATTTTTGTGTATGGGTGGTCCCGGGGATCGAACCCACTACCTTGGCGTTACAAGCGCCGTGCTCTACCAGCTGAGCTACAGAGGACCAAAGCTGAGCTTTCTTCATCCCCTCTGACCCCCTTTCTCTTCATCATCCCTTCCTCTCTTCTCTCTCTCTCTCTCTCTCTCTCTCTCTCTCTCTCTCTCTCTCTCTCTCTCTCTCTCTCTCTCTCTCTCTCTGTCTCTCTCTCTCTCTCTCTCTCTCTCTCTCTCTCTCTCTCATCTCTCTCTCTCTCTCTCTCTCTCTCTCTCTCTCTCTCTCTCTCTCTCTCTCTCTCTCACCATCTCTCTTTCTCTCTCTCCCTCTCCCTGCCTCCCCCACTCCCTCCCTCCCTCCCTCGCTCATCCCCCCGTTACTCTCTCCCTCTCTCCCCCTCTCTTCGCCATCATAGCCTCTGTCTCTCAGCATCGACAGGAGAGTAATTTAAAGTGGTGTTCCCAGGGGCCCAGTCCTTTACATCCTCCTCTAGGAATATGCAGCCTATTGATTAGTTATCAGGGCCTAATTGGGGCGCAATCTCTCTCGCCCTCAGACGCTCCCATGTATGATGGAGATGGCAGGAAGTTGATACTCTTGTGCTTGTAAATAGACTATGTTGAACAGAATGTCTTCCCATCCTCTCCCCAGACAAATCTTACTGTCCCTCTCTATTTCTTTCTTATTACACTATCCATTCTTTCATGTTGTCATCATAGTATCTCTCAAGCAGGCTTTGACTATTTATTCATTACAGAGCACTTTATGGTGAAATATTATGTTGGATTTCCAGTGTCATGTCCAAAACAAACCCATCAAATGAGGAAAAGTGTACATTCACTACAAGTACATTTACATCCAAAGCCAAAAACCCCCATCAATAACCGTAGTTGGAAAGTTGCTCTGAATTCAAGCATCTGCAGAATAGATCCATGTAAGAACTGATCTAGTTCAGGGAGGCTAGTGGCCCGACCCGTCCCAACTTACACACAAAGACCAACAAAGTCGCTCCCCCTCCCACACACAATTTGTCTCTCTCTCCCTCTCCCTCTCCCTCTCCCTCTCCCTCTCTCCCTCTCTCCCTCTTTCCCTCTCTCCCTCTCTCTCTCCAGCTCTCGGCTAAGGCTGAGGCTTAGACTCGGCCTCCCTGGAATACGGCGGGCGGCTCCGGCCACAACTCCCACTGAGCTGGAGCGTGGTGCGGAGATCGGCTGGAATGGGAATAGACAGTTAATGGGCACTTAGAGGATGGTGAAAACATTTTCCTCTGGAGACGCAGTGGTTTGGAGCCATCTCAGCGGGTACTGGCCTGGCCAGCTCTCTGACTCTCTCTCCCTGCCTTTCTATTTGTCCTCCTCCTCATCGTGTGTCTTTGCCTCCTGCCCCTCTTGCGTCGTCTCTGTCTCCTCATTATCCTCCTCCTCTTCCTCATCCACTTCTTCATCTTGTCCATGCTTTTACATCGTCATCCTCCTTTCTGTTCCGTCTCTGCTCTTTCTACCTCTCCCATTCTCGTTCCCTCCCTTGCTCACTTTCCTCTTTGTCATCCTCTTACCTCCTCATCCTTTGCTCCTCCTCCATTCTCTTCTAAACCTCCCTAGTTGACAGTGGAGGCGGGCTGCCTTGGCAGCGACCAGGCCCAGTCTGCTCATGGTTCTCTGTGAGGCGTGGAGTGGAGGAGGAGGCCGGAGCCTGTAGGGCCGATGCCCAGCAGCAGTGTCTTGTGATGGGTACTGGCTCTGCCTCAACCCCCTTCCCTCTACGGCCCGGCCAGTCCAGACATCTGAGAATGTCGTTAAAAGAA
Organism: Coregonus lavaretus; assembly: GCF_964263955.1. NCBI lineage: Eukaryota > Metazoa > Chordata > Actinopteri > Salmoniformes > Salmonidae > Coregonus > Coregonus lavaretus. The sequence goes on from NC_140024.1 coordinate 16,269,147, forward strand.
CTGGTGTCACCTCAGGATAGTCTGAAGTCCTGCAGCCCATTTTCCAACCCATTCACTCACTCAGCCCTCACCGAACCTGCTCCACTGCTGTCCTAGTGCCATTCAACCAACACCTCATATAACTTTGGACCCAGCTTCTATTTACAGCATGTTTTACTGTGCGTTTAGTTTATATGTTTTCTTTTCTCCTTTTTCCGCCGTCCGATTTCTTCTCTTCCTCCTAAAAGTTTTTCTTAGACTCGAAGCTCCTTGGAAAATGGAGGACAGTCAAGATGAAGATGATGAAGTGGATCCTTTTCTGAGACAAGAATTAACTCTCTAATCTAATTTAGGCTACATTTCTTTTAGATTCACTCCAGAGAGCCATCCTCTAAACCACATCTAATGTTAGTTCAAATTTCCACCAGCTCTATAGCATCATCATGACCGAGCTAAAGGCTTAAAGCCTGTTTGTCATTACGGCAGTGATCACATCAAGAGCATGTTCTTCTGAAGAGGGTGCCCACTTATCCTGCTGGTCCCCCCGCAAACACGCTACTGCAGGTTTCACGCTTTAGAACACACACCCCACATCACAACTCTACAGTTCTCAAAATGTGGCCCATGTGTCACGACTACTCTAGTGAAGATGCTAGCAAGTCTTTCTAGGCCTGGCTTTTCTGACACAGGCCATATGGATAAAGTTCAATGGTGGATACGGGGCAGTAATACAATTTGTGCACATTAGAGAGACATTAATTTGACAATGATGAAATGCATTTGGTAGTACTCTGATGTAGATCAACTATATATATATATATATATTGTTATCCAATGCATTGCATAATAGCACTAACAGCTCTACACCAGTCTCAAAGTCTGGTCTGAATAGGAGCATTACAGGTACACAATGTGCTAGAGATGAGGTCATTTATATGGGACCATGGACTGTACAAGAGTGATGGAGTAGAGGTGTCTTCTCTTAAGGATTTATGGAGAGAGACAGAGAGAGATGGACATGCTCTCAGACTGAGCAGAAGGGTCTATCTGGGGAGGGCAGTAGAAATCTGCCACGGGAGGCAGATGTGTCCAAATGTGACCCCCTCAGCAGACCCGTCCAGCCCTAAAGACTATCTAATTGACTGGCTGGTCTTCCCCATCCTCCCCCTTACCTCCTCCAAGTCCCTCTGGACTGCTATCAGATGGATGGTGTTAACTCCCAACTGATCAAGCCCCATTCACCGCTAATGAGAAAACGCTTAATGACCATAGAATGTGTGTGTTTGTGAGTGTGTATGTATTTGTGTGTGTGTGTGTGTGTTTGTGCACGTATGCATATGTGTGTTTGCACACACATGTGCGATGTAATGTTCAAGAGTGAGGTTTAAGATGAGGCTTGACCTGATACCCTGTACTATTCCACCACCCCTAACTGATGTTAATTACCCCCCTACACCCCTACCGCCTACACCCTCCACCCCATCTCACCCCAACCATGGTGAGGCATAGCATGTCCTGTACAGCTCATCAATCAGGATGAAATATCTGTTGACATCAGAGCCCCTTTCCTGGCTCTGGTTCAACAGGTTAATATCATGTATCTCAGAATATAATCCCTTGGTTGAGATCAGCCAGGGATCATTTAGTTACTTGACAGTTATAAAACATTGCAATGGTTACAAAACAAAATCCTAGATCTCCAAAATACAAATTGTTCCGAACAATATCTATACATTCACAAATGGGACAGTTCACTTCCATGTATGATGTCTCCACTGAGACCATAGAGGACGAACAGTACTGACGATTGTGTAATGACCACAATCATGTGTAACCAACACTGGGTAACAGGCAGAGAGACCTCTGGGACAGTGTGTGTGTGGGGTGTGAGACTCTGCTGGAGGTATTGACTGACTGTGGTTCCTCCATGCTGCAGTGTTCTACTGATCTATATCCAGCTCTCCCAGTGCTAGTGTATGCCTCTTCACGCCTCCACCCCACACTACACAGAGTCAGCCTAGGAGGCCTACTGGCCTGGGGCTGGGGGAACCACCACAAATAACGCTCACCAGAACACACAGAATCATATTATGAAGTACTACATCAGTGTTGGAGAAAGAAATAATGTAATTAACATAATCAGTGCCTATTTGTATTAAGAAAGAGATGGCTTGACGGGAAATGACTGTCTATGGGAGGCTGATACCATTCTCTCCCTCTCTGCTTCTCCCTCTTCCTCAATGAAGGTCTCCTTCCCAGCAGATCTATTTATATCGGTTTAAAATGGGAAACATGGAAGTCGGTCTCTGACCACCAGAACCTAAGGACCTAGTTTGCTCAGGATCCCCATGAGGGGAAGGAACCAGACACCCATTATAAAGACCCAGGACACCCAGTTAACAGCCAGAGATACCCCCTTTTAGAGCTCCGGATCCCCTCTTAAAATCCCACATTCCCTGGATGATAGTGTGTCATCTTTGGTAGAGATCAGACAGCAGGCAGCTGGTGGTGGTGGAGGAGCAGCCTGCCCCCTCCTGCCACAGGAGAGATGGCTGAGAGGAGTCATCCATCACTGCCTGGTGCCTGCCTGTGTGAGGCCCATCCACACAGGGACCCATGGCTAATGATTGCCTGGCTGACTGGAGCTGGGGTTGGGGCTGAGGCTGGGGTTGAATCTTGGAGTTTGGAGCTGGAGCTAGGGCTGGGGTTGGGGTTGGTGGGGGGTTCAATCTCAGGCTTGGGAGTGGGGTTGGAGCTGAGCCGGGGTTTTTGATGGGAATAGAGTTGGAGTTGAGGATGGGGCTGAGGATTAGTGTAGGTTTGGAGGCTGGGGATGGAGCTGGGGGTCAAGCTAAGCTCTGGGGATGATTTAGTATTGATAATAATTCTGGGGGTTGAGACCACTCTGAAAAAGCTACTTACTCATTCTGCAGTGTCTTCAGAGGTACACAACATAGATGTCAGTGCCATATTCGTTAGGTTTGTTTTGAGCTTTAGTAAAGGTCCTAGGTATTTTCTAGATATTTGTTTGAGCCAATGACAATGTGAGTATAGTAGTCTACTCTACTCTACTCACACTCTGGAGGGTTAAGCAGTGAAGAGTGTCTCTTCTTGGAAGGTGTCCTGTTCCACTCCTCCACTGAGGCTGAGAGGCTGAGGGGCCTTGTATAAGGGGGAAGGGAAACTGGAGATTTATATCCTCCACTGACACGCGCTGCTCTGGGTCTCATGTTAATGGAAAATGAGATGTTTAAGAGTCCAGGGGAGAAATACAGCTCTCCTTAAATCCTGCCTGTCAGCCTACGTAACAGCATCATAAGTATAGCCTAGCATGTTAATGCCAGTGATATGTCACATTTTCAGCATAGTTTTATCCCTCGATTTCTGTCTTTTACAGTAAACGTTTGAAGTCTTCTCAACGCAGCTTACATAAAGCCTTATGAATGTCTATGTCACGTTACGTTCATATCAAGGATTCAGCCGAGGCTGCCCCTCCTCCTTGCTCGGGCAGGCTTCGGCGTTCGTCGTCACCGGAGTACTAGCTGCCACCGATCTATGTTTCTGTGTTCTACTTGTTTTGTCTTTATCGTACACATCTGGTTCCCATTATGTTCATGATTTGTTCCCTATTTAACCCTCTGGCTCCCACAGTGTTGTGTGCGTGTTTGTTCTATGTTTGGTGTCATCGACTGGTGAGCGGTATTTGTCCTCCCTGCGTGGAGATTATGTTAATTTATTTTCAAAAGTAAAGTACGTTGTCTACTAGCTCTGTGTCCTGCGCCTGACTCCGTCCTACCGCTACACACTGACGCCTGACAGAAACACGCACCTCAAATGGAGTCAGCAGGTACATTCATTCCTTCCGGATCAGTGGAGGAACGCGTCCAGCAGCAAGCGACCATGATACAGACTCTCGGCACAGCCATGGATCGCGTGTTGAACACTATGGAGCGATGGGAGAGAGGGTTTTTTTCTACACCTCCTTCAACTACACTGCAACCCACACCGCTGTCCACCCCTTCGTCACCTGGGTCCAGTGGGATTCGGATCTCGCTCCTGAGGGCATATGATGGTACAGCTGCCGGGTGCCAGGGTTTTCTGCTCCAGGTAGAACTCTACCTGGCGACCATCCACCCGGCTCCCTCGGGATACGAGAGCGTGTCCGCCCTCATCTCCTGTCTGTCGGGGAGAGCGCTCGAGTGGGCCAACGGCGAGTGGGGAGGAATAGACGCGGCGCCAGCGCGGGATGGAATGAGAGGGCCCTGATTGACCACTACCGATGCAGCCTACGGGAGGACGTTCGGCGGAAGCTGGCCTGCAGGGACACCACCCTTAACCTGGACCAGCTGGTGGATTTGTTGATAAGGCTGGATAACCTGTTGGCCACCCGTGGACGTCCGGATCGGGGTCCGTCCATTCCATCCCCCAGCACCTCCAACCCTACACCGATGGAGCTCGGAGGTGCTGCTCTCAGGGAGACCAGAAGGGGGGCCGTTTTCTGCACCAACTGTGGCCGAAGAGGACACACTGCTGGTCGGTGCTGGGGAGGGTCCTCAGGGAGTCGAGGCAGCTGGTAGAGCACTGGTGGACCTTCCCAGGTGAGTAGGCACCTGACTCACCCAGAGCTCCCTGTTGCGCATATGTGTATTGACATAGAATTTCCTGAGATTTCTCTGCATTCCCAGCATAAGGCGCTCGTAGATTCAGGCGCAGCTGGGAACTTTATTTATCGTATATTTGCCCGTAGATTAGGGATTCCTATTGTTCCTGTTGATGTGCCCTTCCCTGTACATGCCTTAGATAGTCGCCCTTTAGGGTCAGGCCTGATTAGGGAGGACACAGCTCCACTGGATGAAAATGCAGGAGGGTCATGAGGAGAGAATTAGTCTCTTTCTGATCGATTCTCCTGCATTTCCAGTGGTGTTGGGGCTTCCCTGGTTAACCTCTCATGACCCCACGATTTCATGGCAACAGAGGGCTCTCAAGGGATGGTCACGTCAGTGCTCGGGGAGGTGTGTAGGTGTTTCCATAGGGGCAACTACGGTGGAAAGTCCAAACCAAGTATCCACTATGCACATTCCCCCCGAATATGCCGATTTGTCTCTCGCCTTCTGTAAAAAGAAGGCGACTCAATTACCACCCCATCGACAGGGGGATTGTGCGATAAATCTCCAGGTAGGCGCTGCACTTCCCCGGAGTCATGTGTATCCTCTGTCACAGGAGGAGACGGCTGCTATGGAAACATATGTCTCCGAATCTCTGGGACAGGGATACATTCAGCCTTCCACTTCACCTGCCTCCTCGAGTTTATTTTTTGTGAAGAAGAAGGATGGAGGTTTACGCCCGTGCATTGACTACCTTGGTCTCAATCAGATCACTGTTAAGTACAGTTATCCACTACCTCTCATTGCTAGTGTGACGGAGTCATTGCACGGGGCGCGCTCCAAATTGGATCTCAGGAGCGCGTACAACCTGGTGCGTATCCAGGGGGGGGATGAGTGGAAGACGGCATTTAGTACCACATTTGGGCACTATGAGTACCTCGTCATGCCGTACGGGTTGATGAATGCTCCATCAGTCTTCCAATCCTTTGTCGATGATATTTTCAGGGACCTGTACGGACAGGGTGTAGTGGTGTACATAGATGACATTCTCATATACTCCGCTTCACGAGCCGAGCATGTGTCCCTGGTGCGCAAGGTGCTTGGTCGACTGTTGGAACATGACCTGTACGTCAAGGCGGAGAAATGTCTGTTCTTTCAACAGTCCGTCTCCTTCCTAGGGCACCACCTGTCCGTGTCAGGGGTGGAGATTGAGATTGACCGCATTTCGGCCGTGCGTAATTGGCCGACTCCAACCACGGTTAAGGAGGTGCAGCGATTCTTAGGGTTTGCCAACTACTACCAGAGGTTTATCCGGGGCTTTGGTCAGGTAGCGGCTCCCATTACCTCCTTGCTGAAGGGGAGACCGGTGCGACTGCAGTGGTCAGCTGAGGCAGACAGGGCTTTTGGTCACCTGAAGGACCTGTTCACCTCGGCTCCTGTGCTGGCTCATCCGGATCCCTCCTTGGCATTCACAGTAGAGGTGGACGCGTCCGAGGCTGGGATAGGAGCTGCACTGTCTCAGAGCTCAGGTACGCCACCAAAGCTCCGCCCCTGTGCTTTATTTTCGAAGAAGCTCAGCCTGCGGAGCGCAACTATGATGTGGGGGACCGGGAGCTGTTAGCTGTTGTCCAGGCTCTGAAAGCGTGGAGGCATTGGCTTGAGGGGGCTAAACACCCTTTCCTCATTTTGACTGACCACCGCAATCTGGAGTACATCCGGGCGGCGAGGAGACTGAACCCTCGCCAGGCAAGGTGGGCCATGTTTTTCACCCATTTTGTGTTCACCCTTTCTTACAGACCAGGTTCTCAGAACACTAAGGCAGACGCTCTGTACCGGCTGTATGACAGAGAGGAGTGGTCCTCTGTAGCTCAGCTGGTAGAGCACGGCGCTTGTAACGCCAAGGTAGTGGGTTCGATCCCCGGGACCACCCATACACAAAAAATGTATGCACCCATGACTGTAAGTCGCTTTGGATAAAAGCGTCTGCTAAATGGCATATTATATTATTATTATTATTATTATTAGAGGTCCATGGAGCTCACTCCCATACTTCCGGCTTCTTGTCTGGTGGCACCGGTGGTGTGGGAGGTTGACGCGGACATCGATCGGGCGTTATGTACGGAACCCACTCCCCCCCAGTGTCCAGAGGGTCGTATGTACGTTCCATTAGATGTCCACGATCGATTAATCTATTGGGCTCACACGTCACCCTGGCATCGGTCGGAGAGTGCACTTAGATGGAAGTACTGGTGGCCCACTTTAGCTAAGGACGTGAGGGTTTATATTTCCTCCTGCTCGGTGTGCGCCCAGTGCAAGGCACCTAGACACCTGCCCAGAGGGAAATTACAACCCCTACCCGTTCCACAACGGCCGTGGTCCCACCTATTGGTGGACTTCGTTACGGACCTTCCCCCGTCACAAGGGAACATCACGATCCTGGTCGTTGTGGATCGGTTTTCTAAGTCCTGCCGTCTCATTCCTTTGCCCGGTCTCCCTATGGCCCTACAGATTGCGGAGACCCTATTTACACACGTCTTCCGGCACTACGGGGTACCTGAGGATATAGTGTCTGATCGGGGTTCCCAGTTCACCTCAAGGGTCTGGAGGGCGTTCATGGAACGTCTGGTGGTCTCGGTCAGCCTGACCTCAGGGTTTCACCCCGAGAGTAATGGGCAGGTGGAAAGAGTAAACCAGGATGTGGGTAGGTTTCTGCGGTCCTATTGCCAGGACCGGCTGGGGGAGTAGTCGGTTTTCATCCCCTGGGCAGAGATGGCCCAAAACTCCCTCCGCCACTCCTCCACTAACCTTTCTCCATTTCAGTGTGTATTAGGTTATCAGCCGGTCCTGGCACCATGGCATCAGAGACAGATCGAGGTACCTGCGGTGGATGAATGGTTTTGGCACTCGGAGGAGACCTGGAACGCTGCCCATGTACGCCTGCAACGACCATCAGGCGACAGAAGGTGAGCGCCGACCGCCACCGCAGTGAGGCCCCGGTGTATGCACCGGGGGACCGGGTCTGGCTCTCGACCCGAAACCTGCCCCTTCGCCTGCCCTGCCGGAAGCTGGGTCGGCGGTTTGTTGGGCCATTTAAAGTCCTGAGGAGATTGAACAAGGTTTGTTATAGGTTACAACTTCCTCCTGATTACCGTATTAACCCCTCGTTCCATGTGTCTCTCCTCAGGCCGGTGGTAGCTAGTCCACTCCAGGAGTCTGAGGTACGGGAGGTTCCTCCGCCCCCACTGGACATCGAGGGGGCACCGGCATACTCGGTCCGTTCCATCCTGAATTCGAGGCGTCGGGTGAGGGGCCTGCAGTATCTCGTGGAGTGGGAGGGGTACGGTCCGGAGGAACGGTGCTGTGTCCCTAGGAGGGACATATTTGATCCCTCCATGTTGAGGGATTTCCACCGTCGTCATCCGACTCGCCCTGCGCCGCGTCCTCCTGGCCGTCCCCGAGGCCGGTGTCGGCGCACGGCTCAAGGGGGGGGTACTGTCACGGATTCAGCCGAGGCTGCCCCTCCTCCTTGCTCAGGCAGGCTTCGGCGTTCGTCGTCACCGGAGTACTAGATGCCACCGATCTATGTGTCTGTGTTCTACTTGTTTTGTCTTTATTGTACACACCTGTTTCCCATTATGTTCATGATTTGTTTCCTATTTAACCCTCTGGCTCCCACTGTGTTGTGTGCGTGTTTGTTCTATGTTTGGTGTCATCGACTGGTGAGCGGTATTTGTCCTCCCTGCGTGGAGATTATGTTAATTTATTTTCACAAGTAAAGTACGTTGTCTACTATCTCTGTGTCCTGCGCCTGACTCTGACCTACCGCTACACACTGACGCCTGACAGTTCACTACATAGACTGAGACTGGAAGTGGGATCTAATGCATCAGGTACATCCATCGGCAAGAGGCCTACAGTAGCCACAGTAAAGAATAAAAGTCTCCTTCATGTATTTGAAGTCATTGGTATGCAGCTAGCGACCTGCCATTTTAAACCAGATAAAATTAATACGCAATGGACACCCAGTGTATCGGCACTCAAACACTGTCTTCCCCCTCACCACCCAAACACTGAAAGGTCTGCCAATGAAATACATTCACAAGGCTCTACCTAAGGTCTGTGGGAAAAATACTTTGGTCACAATCCTGTATTCATTTCCCAGAGAGGTCTGATTCATACTCATTGTCCAATCACAGCCACTCTTTGTCTGTCCGAGCTGACATTCCCAGAATGCCCACATGCCTCAGATGCTTCCCTCTTCCTTGTTTCTTCAATTCTGTGTCTGTTTACTTTCTAAAGGGCTTTTTCTGCCCTCTTTTCTCGGCCCCAACGCCCAGACCTCTGTAGGAGGTTAATGGAGCTGGGACTGGCTGGCCTCTACCTGATGCCCTGCCACTGATTACTATGGTACCATAGGGTTTATCTTTGTCCATTGCACACTATGATTGAACCTAGTGTATCTAGCTAATATAAGCTAAGTGTCTCTACATTTACATTTACATTTACGTCATTTAGCAGACGCTCTTATCCAGAGCGACTGTCTATGACAATGCTGATAATGTCAGTATCAAGATTTGCCTTAATACAGGCATGTTCATTTTAATATTACATATATTATGCAATTTCAATATGCTGCTGCCATGTCAGAGGCCATACTCTATTCTAGGACCCATGCAGCACACGAGTTATGTCATCACTAATGGCTAACCCTTCTGTCACCACCACCACCAAGCCTGCAATGACAAGCCTGGAGATGCTTATCACCGGATGGCCCTGTTGACCACGCTCTCCCCCAACTAACCCCCCAACCCACCCAGACTAAAGCTAGAAAACCTAAAGACCTAAACCAACAGCAGGGCAGATAAACGCAGGCCTGTATAAACCACCGCAGCCTCCCTTCCTCCTGAACACAAAACCCAATAGCCTGCCTTTCCATGTTAGAGAATGCATTAGGATTTCCTCCAGGAAAGGATGAGTATTGTGTTAGCTAATCCTGGTTCTGTGGTCTTAGCTGGCTAAACCAGGCTCTATGTCAGGGTAAGGGTTAGCATCGTGGGGCTTTCACAGAGGAAGAGGTTGATTCCGGGAGAAAGATTCACTCTGTCGTCATTTTTGCTGGTAATTCTAATAAATTGTTATAATCACAAGAGTATCACTGCAAATGGTTTACTTCAGCCAACATATGGATGCACATGACATAAATAATAAGTCTAGCAATTCATTTCAAAATGTTTGTTTTTTTCTTCATATTTTGATACCCGACTCATGTTCCTCAACTTCTTTCCATTCTGGGCCAGTTTTTTGTCACTTGATCGGTTAGACACAGTGGAACAATATTTAGGCAATATTTAGTAAGTGATTTGTAACGTTATAGCCTGCAGATTATGTTAATTGTACAGCACACAAGGCCTGCCTATTAAATCTCAAACAGAACAGCCCATATCATGTCTTCCCCTGCCTGGCACTCCTCGGAGATACACTCTGCCTCTCATATCTGGTCTGGAAGGAGCCCAAAATCCTCCGGCAAACCCAAATTTGTGTAACAAGATCTGGACCCCGAGACGCACGCCTGCCACAACAAATTGGCCTCATGTATAGAGGGAGAAAAGAAGAGAGGGGTGGAGGAAGGGATGGAGAGGGGGAGGCTAGTGAAGATGTAAGCTAGCGGAGGGAGGTAATCTTAGAGCTGCCGTGGCCTGGAGGGGCCCTGCCCCCTGATGCTCCAGTGTTTGGCCCCGGCTCAAATCACAGCCCATGTGAAGACAAACATCACGTCTGCTTCGATTAGCCTTGCAGCACAGCACTCCTCTCCTGGTAGGCAGAGAAGAGCATGGGGGAGCGCGACAGACAGCAGAGCCTCTCTCTGTGTGTAGAGAGGGAGTGGAGCTTCATTTCTGTTTTCTCTATTTCAAAGTTAATCTTTCTCAAAACCTGTACTTAGATTCACTCACACATATACTTTGCAGTGGCGTGAGTTGAAGGTGTTTTCAAACAGTGTGGAATCAGGTGAATATAGCTCCTAGTAATAATATATGACTGTATGTCGCTTTGGATAAAAGCATCTGCTAAATGGCATATTATATTATTATTATATTATTATTATATTATTATAACTGTATTAGCTAAGTCAGTTATTTTCACGGGAGCACTGTGTTTCATGGATCTGCCCTTAGGGGCCACAGGGGAATAGGGGGGCTACTGTACCCATGGATCTGCCCTTAGGGGCCACAGGGGGATAGGGGGGCTACTGTACCCATGGATCTGCCCTTAGGGGCCACAGGGGGATAGGGGGGCTACTGTACCCATTGAGGTGTGGGTGGTGTTGTTTCTTTTTCTCTCCAGATGTGTAATGAAGTAGTGTTTTTGACCTGCATGTTTAGAAAAGCTCCAAACCAAATGGGCCTTTTGGGCCACGTTTGGCTACCTTTTTTGGCATAGCCCTAGTAGTGTGCTTTTAAACTGACAGATCGTCACACACACTCACACACACACACACACACACACACACACACACACACACACTCACACACACACACACACACACACACTCACACACATACACTCTCTCACACACACACACACACACAGAATGGACCTTTCTCTCTGTATTTCTTATTTCGCTCTGTTTTCCTGTTTCTGCCTGGCAGCAGGTGTGAGTGTGAGATGTATGTGTCCCCGTAACGTAAAGCGGCGCTGCCTGCAAATTTACTGTTTCCCTGTAAATCACAGCTTTCTCTTGTATGCCGTCCAACACACATCCACCTCCACCGTATAATGTTTTCATTTCCCTGGCCATGTTTTCTCTACAATAAAGGTGCGAATGAAATCGCTTGTCCACCTGCCAAAAGAATTACTGCAGCACTGAGAAGTACCGTCTGGATGGCATTGATTGTTGTGTATTTCTTTCCCTCCATCCATCCCACTCTCTCTCTCTCTAGTTTAGTTTTTATTTTACTTCAGCTTTATTTATTTAATCATTATGTGGTGCTAATTGGCCTCAGCTTCCTGTTCCCTTCATTTCAGGTGGAAAAGAAAAGGGGGTAAGAATAACCTCTTTCAGAGTGGGACTGCATGTGGAAAGACGAACAGGCTGCACCCAGAGAGGGTACACCGTACCAAGGCTGCCCTCAGCAGCCATCCTGGTCAACAGGCAGCTAGTGATCAACAGAACTGGTCAAGGGGATGCAAGCACACCTCATGGACTTTAAATGGCTGAATCCATCCACCAATCCATCCAACCATCCATCTGTCCGTCAATCCGTCCATCAGTCCCACAATGTAACCCTTCATCCCCTCACAACTGCTCTTTATTTGACCTAGATCATGCACCCTTTGCTCACAGATATGATACATATCTTTAGATCTGCACCAATTTGTAAGTCGCTCTGGATAAGAGCGTCTGCTAAATGACGTAAATGTAAATGTCTAGATCTGGTTCATATGAACCTCACCCTGATCTCCAAATAAGGGAATTCCTCCCACAAGAAGTGTGTGTTATCAATCGGTTGAGTGCCTGCCTGCTGTTAGGTGATTAGAAAGCCTCTTCACCTCAATGAGCTGGGTCAGGTCAACTACCAAGCACAGGAAATCAGTCATCGATTTGGATTTATTTGGTTTAAAAGACATATACAATAATATGTACAATGTGGACCCAGAGGATAGTACTTAAAATTATTAATTAAAACACTTGTTTCCAAAGAGGTCCTCGATGGTAAAAACAAATAACACATATACATTACGTTAATTCATATTGACATCCTAAAAAGTGGCACTAATCCCTAACCTAGGAAACAAGCTATATATTTATTGCACATCATCCTTATCTTTCAAATAATTGCAACCTGACCAGCAGTCGGGGTCATAATGTTAGAGGACTTTTTTAGAGCTACCTTGGTCACCTCAGATGACAATCAGGTTGACTTTGACATGTACCTTTGATAGGTCTGGCACAATACAGACTTTTTGTTGTAACAGACACAAACTTGGGTCATAATAAATCAGTGATAGCTCAATTAAACCAAATAGAGATTAATCATTCCTTGTTCCTAATTCCTTATTTTGGTGTAATTTTTTTTTGGTTTGTGTTTTCATGTTCCAGTGGTGAAGGGATATGTTTGGAAATGACCCACGTTGAATGAAACAACTATAAACTACCACTGTAGTAATTTTTCTGTCTCAAAGGAAAACTGTCAGTACATTTTTCTATGAATTTAATGGATTTTAATGGAGGGATTTCTTTGCCATACCAATCTAGTTTATTGTGCAAGTATTAAAGACTGAAGAGAGTTGACGCACTCAGAAACAGCTGCCCATGAAATTCACAGACACAATTGTCCCAGAGACGGCAATGGCCCAACGCTTGACTGGCTACACACTGTACAGACTCAGCTTAATTTAGTAAATTGATTTGAGTTTGAGAAACAAATAATATTGTTTGCTGATAATAGGCATACACAAGAGTAAATACCCACATAAACCTCAGTATGTGACATTCTCATCGACCGTCTCATACTGTTAGCATACTGTTAACCTGGTTGACACTAAACTACACACCATATGATATCACTATACTACACATCAAATCACAGTGGTAGAAAACCCCACATGTATCATTATAAACTGTACATGGCTCATTGTACCAGTGCCAGGGTGATTTGGGTTTTGATCACAGTGTTGCTCACCCTGTTGTACATTTTTTATTTTCCCGTCCATAAAGGCACACCTCCCTCCCCCTCTCCCCCAACAATGTCCCCCCCACCCCTCTGGTCCCCCCAGCCCGCCGGCCATAATCGGTCTAAACAGGATCAGAAGAACCAGAGTTGGCCACGGATAAAAGAAACACTCCCATTCAGGTGTGACACTGCAGTCTAAGGGCTCATAAAAAACACTTTTATATCATAAAAGTTAGTGTTCGTGTGGCCCTCATAAGCCTTGGTTTTCTCAAGTCAAGCAATGAGCTTTCAATTATACTTTATGCCGGCTGTCCAATTTGTGACACTAACAACTCTCCTTTATATTGGAGATCCAGAGATATCGCTGTCCTCTGTCAAATGACCCCTTGCAAGTCAATGGCCCACTTGATTATGACCATTTTGACACCAATGTAGTTATACTTGGAAGCAGTTTACTCAAAAAGTAGTTGGGAATCCATCAAACATCAAACCAACCATCTAATATATATGATTAATGTGCTTAAAGCAAATCAACAAAAATGTACAATGTGAATTAGAATTTAAATGAGGTAAGATTTGTATTTGTATTTCTTAACGTAACACACAGCAGAAACATTGAGGGGACTTCCACTGGGCTTTCATAGTGGTGAACATGCTGCTTCACAACCATATATAGTCACATTGTCATGTTTTGGGTTACTAGGTTTTTGTCCACAAAGCAACTCTACACTCCAAATGACTGTTTAACCTCAAAGTGACTTCTATCTCAGCCACAGAATGACTGCGTGGTCCACTGAAACACTTCAGCTTTCTGTTATTCATCACAATACTGATTTTATCTTTACTGGAACCACAATGACAAGCCAGCCCATTGTAGTATAGTGGAAATGCTCACCATCATCTATTAAAACATGCTTGCTGTCACATACAGTATTCTAATTATGTTCTGAAGACATACACTGCAACATTTCGTATAGGAAGTGGGTTTACATTTTTACATTTTTAGTCATTTAGCCAAATAGCCAAATTGACACATTGTGCATTATGACAATCAACCCACAATCCGCATTTTCATTCAGCCTCCCAAAAGTCTGCATCCCTCTTTGAAGCAGTGTTTTCTCTCTCTCTCTCTCTCTCTCTCTCTCTCTCTCTCTCTCTCTCTCTCTCTCTCTCTCTCTCTCTCTCTCTCTCTCTCTCTCTCTCTCTCTCTCTCTCTCTCTCTCTCTCTCTCTCTCTCTCTCTCTCTCTCTCTCTCTCTCTCTCTCTCTCTCTCTCTCTCTCTCTCTCACACATACACACGCACACACACACACACACACACACACACACACACACACCACAGGCCTTGATGGTGTTAATTAATCATTTGTGACTGTCAGCATGCCAACTGAGCTATATTTCAGCCAAATGTGCCAGAGCACGTCCCAAAAAGGACACCTTGCGTACACACACTCACACACAATGTGTGCACAAAAAAACACATCTTCTAACTAACAGACACGTATGCATTAAGCATGCACAGACACTTACACACACACACACACACACACACTATGCTTTACCACACTATATACTTTACAGTCACTTCATTGTGTGTGCACAGAGTAAAACATCTCCCAGATAAGGAGCATTCAGGGTTTTCTGGCCTCCCTCTAATGTTCTGCTGGTTTTGTAATAATCCTGTTCTCCTCTCACGGGGACAGATATCATCCATCTCCAGGCCATCAATCTCTCTGCTGTATATTTTCTAAAGCACTTTCGCAACTCTAAACTCGTCTCATTGTCTGCGTGAATACTGGGCTAAGGTGCAGGTTCTTGCCACCAGCTGCAGAGGGCAAAGTGAAGTTGGCTGTGGCGAACGAGGCTGTGACTGTAAGATTAACCCTTAGCCTCCTCTGCAAACCTTCCCCGCTCTGCTTTGTGCCCTTGGTGCAGAGGTGGGTTATTAGCTGCGTCTCTCCCCGGAGCATTTCCAGAACACAAGGGGTTAACAAAGAGACTTCCTGTGTTGGCAGCGGGCCCAGGTCAGGACATGCCTCTGGTCGGAGAGGTGCAGGCTGGGAAACATCTGTGTGGCAGCGTCATGAAGGACACACACACACAGAAAGACACACAGATGTTCGTGCACACACACACACCCACACAACCACACTGTACACTTCATTGCTTGTCTATTTTCCCATTTGAAGACGTAAAGATATGGAGATGTGTGATTCGTCAGGGCCATAATGTTCCAAATCTAGTACAAACTGGCCTACCTCTGAATTATTACTATGTTATATGGTTTAAGGGAAGACGGAACTGAAGACTGATGTCACATGTCAAACATCAAATATCCTTAGGTGCTAGAATAAGTGGAACCTGCACACAGCTTTCTCCTTGGGTTGAATGAGACAGATTTTCTGATTTTCCATGGCTTCGATTCAGTCAGTACGACACTACGTTATAAGGACTGCATTCGTATAGGCCTATAGTGCCAATGTGTCAACGCACTTTCAACTGCATTTTAGATTTAGAATTTAGTCTTAAGCTCTCAATTGCCTATTCTTCTACGTTATTACTGTCTCTCAGTCGGGCCTATAATGAGTAAATGGATGTAACCCACAAAAGGTGTGGCCCATTCACATACCCATACACCATAATGTATATGTAGGTTGGTAACCCCGTTTTGGAGCGAAGCCACTGGTATATGACTGGAATTGAATGGTTAGTCCCTGTAAAAAACTTTACTGCCCTTCGTCTGGTGGAGAGATTTATTTTTCTTAATCTCTCTCTCAACGTTGAATGATGTGTTGCACGGTGTGTAACAGGGACCCTTTGTTTATTTAAGGCCTTGGTTGCCAGACGCAGCGCGGTGCGCCACACTAGATGCCTGCTGATAGGTCTGTGCCCCAGAGCGGTCGACTAAATGAAAATCACAACACTTCAAAACAGCAGGGGACAAAACATCTGTTGCACATCAGCGGTGCTGTGGAGATGTGGAGAGAAACATACTGTCCAGTACAGAGGGGTGGTGTTGTATACAGAACAATAGAATCAGAGAAGAATAGAACAGGATTGATTCAGGCTCAGTGATTTTGATTCAGGGGAACACATGGCGCTCTGTCTTTCTCTTCTCTTTCTCCTCTCTGTCCTTGTGCTAAGGTGTTGACTGTGTTCAAAGTGGTTGTGATTACAGTGGAGAGGTTACTCAGTACAGACTGAGAGGGGGTAGGTATTAGGTAGTGCAGAGTGGTCCCTGTGGGGTAATGGCTGAGTGGGGAGGATGTAGTTTACTGCCCCCTGCCCATGCCACTGTGTCCACTCATCTGCTGCAGGTGTGACTGACTCCCCTAGCTGTCTGAAACAGTGAATCCTCTCTTTGTGTACCTCCTCCCCCCATCGCTTTGTGACTCTACCGGGAAGGGTGCGCCTTTACCAGTAAAACACCTCTTCTAGGCATCACGCCCCTATCTCCCCAGCTCAGCCTATCCCCATTCCCCGACACTCCTAACTGTGGAGAGGATTTTGGTCATTAGCTATGGCAACTGCAATCCTCTAAATCAATACTGTTTTCTTTGCTTTTGCTGTCCTGCTACAGAACTTCAACTGGCAAAGATAGAACTCTTACACAAGACAAACAAACTTGTGATATTGAGTAATATTGAGTACTATTGAGGTGTGTCAATAAACTGTATCTTCAACCGTTCTTATGTCATCATCCCACAGTATATCTAAGAACACACTTCAATCTTATCAAAATAATTAGATGCAAACAAACCCATATGTGGTTTTATTTAACCTAAACTGATGAAAGGCAGTCAGGTGACAGTGAGGTAATATTCAGTGTCACTTTACGTGGTTAATCTTTGCTCTGTTGTTGAAGCGAATCTTTCTGCAAAAGAGAGTGCAGATGGTCTGCCGAATGTTTCACATTTACACATATCAAACTAACTATATACTGTAAATACTAGTTTACATGGCCCCTCAATCTTAGTAGAAATAATTGATCTGACCAATAACGCAATATGGCCTGGGGGAATGATTTGAGTGTGACACCGTGTCTTTACACCATCCCCAAGGACACTAATGTGATGGATCCATGGACCCTCTCTCTCCTTCATAACAAACTGATAGTGACCCCAGTCCAAGACACTGAGAAAACAGGCTGGGGAGATACTGGACATTGGCAGATAAAGTAAAGGCAGCTAGAGTCTGTGGACCTAGCCCTCTGGAGAGGGGACTTGAGTTCAGGGAAAAGCAGACAGGGTCCATATGGAGTTAATCTCGCATTGCCATACCTCTAAAATCACGTTGATGTATTGCAAAAACGGTTTGAATGGTCTGATGATTTTAAGAACCCTGCCCCCATACATATAAATCACATACTGTCGGCCACACTTAATAACTTGAAAACTAGCACTTGAAATTAGCATATGCAACAACTACCTGGACACTTTACATGTAGAAGGGGTGCTTTGTGTTATGTGAGTCACTGTTTTCCGTCCAGGTAGTTGTTGCATATGCTAATTTCAAGTGCTAGTTTTCAAGTTATTAAGTGTGGCCGACAGTATGTGATTTATATTTATTGAAAATGAAAGTGGATTTCGCTGATAAAGTCAAAAGTCACAACACAATAAAAAACACTCTGGTGACAAACACACTTTTTTCGTTGTCTCCATTCGTCCACATGGCTGCTGGCTCTGATTTGCTACCAGTGAAAATATTGTGAAGATTGCCCATTATTCTGTTTTTGTAAGGACCCAAAAAACAGAGGCAGTGTGAGAAAATATTAAAGTAAGTAAATAAATGTTTTAAATGTTAAACGAAAAAGACATTACAGACAAAATACTTTATAATTTACAGTACATACATTTAAAAACATGAACATGTAGTGTGTGTGTCTGCATCGATCAGTTACACATACTTGTCATTACATACACACAACAAGTACGTCACATGAGGAGAGGCGTTGTGTCGTGAGGTGTTGCTTTATTTCTTTTTTTTAAAACCAGGTTTGCTGTTCACTTGCGCTATATAAGATGGAAGGGAGTTCCATGCACTCATGGCTCTGTATAATACTCTACGTTTCCTTGAATTTGTTCTGGACCTGGGGACTGTGAAAATATCCCTGGTGGCATGTCTGGTGGGGTAAGTGTGTGTCAGTGCTGTGTGTAAGTTGACTATGCAAACAATTTGGAATTTCCAACACATTAATGTTCCACACTGATTCATGTTCCACAACTCTTAACCAAGTGAGACTGGCATGCATAGTATAAATATTAGCCCTCTGATTACAATGAAGAGCAAGATGTGCTGCTCTGTTCTGGGCCAGCTGAAGCTTAATTTAGTCTTTATTTGCAGCACTTGACCATATGACTGGACAATAATCAAGATAAGATAAAACTAGAACCTGCATGACTTGCTTTGTGGAGTGTGGTGTCAAAAAAGCAGAGCATCTCTTTATTATGGTCAGACCTCTCCCCATCTTTATAACCATTGAATCTATATGTGTTGACCATGCCAGTTTCCAATCTAAGGTAACACCAAGTAATTTAGTCTCCTTAACTCAACAGCCACAACATTCATTTCCAGATTCAGCTGAGGTCTAGAACTTAAGGAATGATTTGTACCAAATACAGTGCTCTTAGTTTTAGAGATGTTCAGGACCCGTTTATTACTAGCCACCCATTCCAAAACAGACTGCAACTCTTTGTTAAGGGTTTCAGTGACTTCATTAGCTTTGGTTGCTGATGCACATGCTTTGTTTAATGCCAGTGGCAGGTCATTGGTAAAAATAGAAAAGAGTAAAGGGCCTAGAGAGCTGCCCTGCGGTACACCACACTTTACATGTTTGACATTAGAGAAGTTTCCATTAAAGAAAACCCTCTGAGTTCTATTAGATAGATAGCTCTGAATCCACAATGTGGCAGAGGTTGGAAAGCCATAACAGATACGTTTTCTCAACAACAGGTTATGGTCAATAATATCAAAGGCTGCACTGAAATCTAACAGTACAGCTCCCACAGTCTTCTTATTATCAATTTCTTTCAACCAATCATCAGTCATTTGTGTCAGTGCAGTACATGTTGAGTGCCCTTCTCTATAAGCATGCTGAAAGTCTGTTGTTAATTTGTTTACAGAGAAGTCACATTGTATTTGGTCAAACACCATTTTTTCCAACAGTTTGCTAAGAGCTGGCAGCAAGCTGATAGGTCTGCTGTTAGAACCAGTAAAGGCCGCTTTACCACTCTTGGGTAGCGGACTGACTTTGGCTTCCCTCCAGGCCTGAGGACAAAGACTTTCCTCTAGGCTCAGATTAAAGATATTACAGATAGTAGAGGCTATAGAGTCAGCTACCATCCTCAGTAGCTTTCCATCTAAGTTGTCAATGCCAGGAGGTTTGTCATTATTGATTGATAACAATAATTTTTACACCAGATATCTTCATGTAATTATTGTAAATTAAAAACGCAGTCTCCAAAGTCATTTGTAGATAACAGCCATGGAAACGGATGAAAATGCAGCTCCAGCTGTCAGTAAAGGGACAGTGTAGGCTACTGGATAGGGTAGGTAATTTTGTGGGAGGACATTATGAAAATATTCTCCAGTTCCAGTCCCTAGAGGGTTAAACTTTGAGGACAGAGAGATAATAGCAACATGCTATTCAGTGCTGTCTAATTTGAGTATAATGAAGCCTGTTTCTTTGTGATGTTTTCTGACCTCAGATATGGAAAGCTGTGAAAGCCTGTTTGCAGATGAAGAGAGGTCCCAATGAATGTCCCAAGAGACTAAAGGTATATCCTATATTTCATGGGTTATAGGTGTAGGCCTACCTGTGTTGGCAAATGTTGTATTTAAAAAAAATACAGTTAAACATCACACACATGGTATAAACCTATTACAACTGGAGTAGGCCAACGCTGCTGGAGGTCTACTGGGTGTGCAGGGTTCTGTTTCAACTTATCAAATCAACATTATGAAAATAAGGAGATGACAATTAGAGCTACAGGAGATGAGCATTACAGGTAACATTGTATGAGGTTTATGTTATTTTATTTCATACATTTTAGCAATGTTACTTGCAAAAAGATTACAGTTGTTCCAATAGAGTGTATATGGTTGCTCTATGTATCACTGACCCTGGATAAGCTAGCGACTGGGCTAACACAGCTAACCTTTTTGGTCAATAATATGCTTTTAATTATTATGTTGTTTGTCTTTATAATTGTGAGAGAAATGTAACTAGCTAGTAGCCAGCTAGTTAGTTATACCTAGGTAGCTTACAAGGTTAGCTGACTTTTTTTTAAACTAACATTGTGGCTAGCTACTTCTTGTCACTCATGCTAGCTTTTACAGTCAAATATCGCTTCAGAAACATAAACATGAAAAATATTGATATGTCCAGCATTGTAGACCATTTCTCCCCTCTTACTGCAGCTTTAGATTATCTCGAAATAACAGAGAAATACTGTGAAAACAAGCGTGCTGCAAACGTTCTAAAATATTTTGTCACTAGTGCTTGTTTTGTTTTTAAAAAAAATCTTAACGGCTCTGCCCAAGCAAGGCATTTGATTGGTGTCACTGATTTACACTGGGTTCCGACCCCTGTTTAGCTGATTTCTGCCATGGAACTTCCCCATGCTTCCCGTTTCAGGGAAGCCTGGTTAGCGACGAGGCTAATATGGAGTGGACAGGGCTGAATGGACACGGTCAGTTTCTCAGAGAATGTAGAGGGGTGAGTGAGTTATTAAGATGGAGTTGAACTAATGGCTGACTTAAAGTGACTCAAAAAGGTGTTATATCAAACATTAAATAGAAAAATATCAATTTAATTCAATTGATTCATTCAGTTGGTTGATTGATTGCTTATGTCAGTAAATTACAGCTGCAGAGGAAATGTTGTGTGGTTATAGGGTAGCAGGAATGAACAGTGTGACAGACATTGGGGTTGTCAGTGTGAGAGAGCACATTGGGGAACCCCAGGCCCACAGGATGTTGCCACCCCAAGAGAATGGGGCTGATGTGACATCACATCCTGTCTTCCCATCAGTGCTTCACTGCATCAAATGCAGAAACACACACACAAGGATGGGTTAAGTGGTTTCCTGCTCAGGAATACACAGCTATGTTGTCTTTGTTTTCCTCACAGCCTGTCCTCAGTCTTTATTGTACTTCACCTGCTCTCTAGGCATTTTGTTACTTTCATTTCATGCAAACGTCTTTGCAAAAGATGATGCAACCTTATCTTGCTCTTTCAGAGTACGTTGTAGACCGTGACCCTAATCTGTATTACACTGAAGGTTAAATTGTTGCTTTCCCTCTTGGCAAGGTTATACTTGTAAATGAAGATTGGTTCTTAATTGACCTTCCTGCTTAAAATGACTGAGGGATTGAGTGGATCAGGAGAAACTAATGGAAAATCAAACTCGAGTCTGATCATGCTTTCTTCAGTCACTACTTCCATGTGAAGTCTTAGAAAACTAAAGGCAAGCATTTTACTTTAAAATAAACCAAATGATCCATTCTGGATTTTCTGAAATCCAGTATCCCTCTTTCTTTGTCTATCTCTTCCCTCTACCGCTCTCACTCTAAGTCCAGTGTAAAGCATTAATGACAGAAGTACCCACACAGCAGTAGCCAGCAGGATAATGCACTCCCCTCATCTCCCAGACCCTTTCTACTCCTCCTCTCCTCCCTCTCTCTCTTCTCTCCTCTAATTGAGGAGTGTAATTTGATGGCACTCGTAACAGAGTTAGAAAGCAATTAGCGTCAGGGTCCGTCGGCACGAACGGCGCGGAGGGCCCACCTGTGGGCCACTTTTTAATTTGGTGGAGTGCTGAGTGCTTAGCGCAGGGGCCCCAGCTTTGATATACTCAGTAGATGGTAAATCCTGTTAGCGATAACTCCGCAAACTCCCCCGCCGACCAATTTCCATCTAATCCCCTGGTTAGAGACACACCATGGCGGGCAACAAATTATTAGGGTGTCATCTGGCCCAGGATTTGAAAAAAAACAGACTCCTTTACGTAAAAGAGGAGACGAGTGGAGGAGAGGAGAAGGATGGCTGTTTAATTAAAGAGGCTGATCTGTGCTGTTTGTTGAATAACTAATTGTCTGTGCCCCTGAGGAGGCACTTTCCTCAAGGAGCCTCTCTAAATTACACTGGCGACGGTAAATCCTCACGTGGTGCATGGTGGAAACCACTGCACTATCCAACAGTAGACATAATAATTCAAAGCAATATGTTTATTTAAGAAACCTAAACAGTAAAAAAATAAAAATAATAATCTCTGAGGATATGTCCTGTACTCGTTCTAATTAGTCCGACGTTCCCAATCCGTGCCCTCAAGGGAGTGTGTTTAACATGTAATCCTGAAGAGTGACACTTGACCCAGAACAACCTCTGACCCCTCATTAAAGCGGCTTCAGTTCCCCCTACACCCTCTCCTCCCCCCTCTCTCGGCCCCCAATGGACCCCAGGCCACTCTCAGTTTCAAGCCTGGCTGCCTGGGAGTGTAACCCAACCTGCTCCAGAGCATAGCTCCACGAAGCTCTACACAGCAAACGCATCATCACACAGTGCCTACGTGTCACTCAGTAGCCAACGTGTCAGTGTACCCCTGGGGTTCCGTTTGCAGAGCTATTTGCATCTGATTTAAAAGGTAGTAAACTCAGGTTATGATGGTGTTATATTCTAGTCCACTCACGATGACTACACTACACTCTCCCATCCACCCCAAAAAAATAAAAAAAACATCTCCCTAGGATCTCCCTAGATTGTAGCTGCAAGGACTCGACCGCAGCGCCAGTGACATAGTCAATCACTTTAGTTATTATTGGAGGTCTCTGTGGAAGGGTGATTCTAAGGTATAGGTTCTGGCTCAGTATCCTGTGCTGTGGTGGTGGCTCACCCAGACCCGGCGCCAGGAGAAAGTGACTAAGGGGGCAGTTGAAATCGCAGAGGGGACAACATTTTGGGGGGTTCTTGCATTGGAATTATATTCAATTCTGCTTATATTACGTAATACCACAATAAACTTAAAGTTAAAATGCAGAGGCTTCAAGATCATTGAGTGCTTTTGGAATCTGTAGTCTATGTCTGCTGCGTTGTAATAGTTGGTGCGTGATCTCTAATATTAAAGAAGTCTCAAGGTTTTGCTTGGTTGAGGTAGAGTTCCTCATGATAAGCTGTAGACCACACTATTAACCAACAGAGTTTCATCTATATTTTTGTAGGTGTCTATTTACGACCACAAACCGATGCTGGCACTAAGATCGCACTCAAGGAGGTGTATAAGGCCATAAGCAAACAAGAAAATGCCCATCCAAAGGCGACTCTCTTAGTGGCCGGGAACTTTAATGGAGGAAAACTTACATCCGTTTGACCTCATTTCTACCAGTATGTCACGTGCAACCAGAGGAAAAAAAACTCTAGATCACCTTTACTCCACATACAGAGACGCATGCAAAGCTCTCCCTCGCCCTCCATTTGGCAAATCTGACCATAATTCTATCTTCCTGATTCCTGCTTACAAGCAAAATCTAAAGCAGGAAGTACCAGTGACTCGCTCAATACAGAAGTGGTCAGATGATGCAGATGCTAAGCTACAGGACTGTTTTGCTAGCACAGACTGGAATATGTTTCGGGATTCATCTGATGGCATTGACGCGTATACCACATCAGTCACCGGCTTCATCAATAAGTGCATCGATGACATCGTCCCCACAGTGAAAGTACGTACATATCCCAACCAGAAGCCATGGATT
This sequence comes from Coregonus lavaretus, assembly GCF_964263955.1. Classification (NCBI taxonomy): domain Eukaryota; kingdom Metazoa; phylum Chordata; class Actinopteri; order Salmoniformes; family Salmonidae; genus Coregonus; species Coregonus lavaretus. Next base: position 16,293,151 of record NC_140024.1, read on the forward strand.
ACAGGCAACATCCGCACTGAGCTAAAGGGTAGAGCTGCCGCTTTCAAGGAGCGGGACACTAATCTGGACGCTTACAGTGCATTTGGAAAGTATTCAGTCCCCTTGACCTTTTCTGAATTTTGTTACGTGACAGCCTTATTCATCAATGGATTAAATAAATGTTTTTCCTCATCAATCTACACACAATAACCCATAATGACAAAGCGAAAACTGGTTTTGGAGATCGGAGAACCTTCCAGAAGGACAACCATCTCTGCAGCACTCCACCAATCAGGCCTTTATGGTAGAATGGCCAGACGGAAGCCACTCCTCAGTAAAAGGCACATGACTGCCCGCTTGGAGTTTGCCAAACGGCACCTAAAGACTCTCAGACCATGAGAAACAAGATTCTCTGGTCAGATGAAACCAAGATTTAACTCTTTGGCTTGAAAATCAAGCATCACGTCTGGAGGAAACCTGGCACCATCCCTACGGTGAAGTATGGTGGTGGCAGCATCATGCTATAAGTATGTTATTCAGCGGCAGGGACTGGGAGAATAGTCAGGATTGAGGGAAAGATGAACGGAGCAAAGTACAGAGAGATCCTTGATGAAAACCTGCTCAAGAGTGCTCAAGACCTCAACCGGAGGCGAATGTCCTTCCAACAGGACAATGACCCTTATCACACAGCCAAGACAATGCAGGACAACACAGGAGTGGCATCAGGACAAGTCTCTGAATGTCCTTGAGTGGCCCAGCCAGAGCCCGGAATTCAACCCGATTGAACATCTCTGTGCAGCTATGCTCCCCATCCAAACTGACAGAGCTTGAGAGGATCTGCAGAGAAGAATGGGAGAAACTCCCCAAATACAGGTGTGCCGAGCTTGTAGCGTCATACCTAACAAGACTCAAGGCTGTAATTGCTGCCAAAGGTGCTTCAACAAAGTATTGAGTAAAGGGTCTGAATACTTATGTAAATGTGATATTTCCGTTTTTTATTTGTAATACATTTGCTAAAATTTCTAAACAACTGTTTTTGCTTTGTCATTATGGGCTATTGTGTGTAGATTGATGAGGAAAAAAACAATTTAATCAATTTTAGAATAAGGCAGTAATGTAACAAAATGTGGAAAAAGTCAAGGGGTCTGAATACTTTCCGAAGGCACTGTATGTAGCTATACCAAGGAGCATCATTAGGTTCTTGCATTGGAATTATATTGAATCTCGCTGCGCTCGATCAGCACGATGGACAGCGCCCTACACACTAAAGCATGGTTTTGATAAAAACCAAGCAGCTAGATTGTTTCAATGTTACCTTTTCAAAAGACTTGCAGCTTCCTTGATGCTCTGTGGAACTTCCTGAGTAATCAATAATTCCATTCTCCCCGAAATCTTCTTTTAAGATCCCCCTCAAATGCCAGTTGGATTAATTGAGCTTTCCTCTGGTGTAGCATGCTTCTTCTGTGCTGACTAAACACGTTTGTCAAGTGGAAAATGAGTTCTCCCACGTAGCTGTGGACGCCCCAAAACTCAGTCCATGTTTCAGTGCAGTAAGCAAGGTCGGCATAGCGGAGAGAAGCCCAGAGAATCGTTGCAGGATATCAAGTGGGGTCCATTCGTCTTCATTGGAGCCAGAGCTGGCAATTTCAGTCTGCAAAAACTGGCGAGAGACACTAAACTCAGCTTCCACAAAATCTGTTTAGCTTAGATCCAGCAGAAAACTTGAGCGTATCCCTGTATTTAGTGCCATCCATCATTCCTTAAATTCTGACCAGTTTCCCAGTCCTGCCAATGAAAAACATACCCACAGCATGATGCTGCCACCACCATGCTTCACTGTGGGGATGGTGTTAATAATAATAATATGCCATTTAGCAGACGCTTTTATCCAAAGCGACTTACAGTCATGCGTGCATACATTTTTGTGTATGGGTGGTCCCGGGGATCGAATCCTCTACCTTGGCGTTACAAGCGCCGTGCTCTACCAGCTGAGCTACAGTGTTCTCGGGGTGATGAGAGGTGTTGTGTTTGCGCCAGACATAGCGTTTTCCTTCATGGCCAAAAAGCTCAATTTTAGTCTAATCTGTCTAGAGTACCTTCTTCCATATGTTTGGGTCTCCCACATGCCTTTTGGCAAACACCAAACGTGTTTGCTTATTTTTTTCTATAAGCAATGGCTTTTTTTCTGGCCACTCTTCCGTAAAGCCCAGCTCTGTGGAGTGTACGGCTTAAAGTGGTCCTATGGACAGATACTCCAATCTCCGCTGCGGAGCTTTGCAGCTCCTTCAGGATTATCTTTGGTCTCTTTGTTGCCTCTCTGATTAATGTCCTCCTTTTATTTAAATTTTTAAGGGGGTAGATCAGCTTTAATATTGCAGATAGATCAATGTAATTGTCTGCATCACTTCCAATCCCCCATATGTTTTTTTTCTTGCGACCGGGAGACTCATGGGCGGCGCACAATTGGCCCAGCGTCGTCCAGGGTAGGGGAGGGAATGGCCGGCAGGGATGTAGCTCAGTTGATGGAGCATGGTGTTTGCAACGCCAGGGTTGTGGGTTCGATTCCCACGGGGGGCCAGTATAAACAAAAATATGTATTCACTAACTGTAAGTCGCTCTGGATAAGAGCGTCTGCTAAATGACTAAAATGTAAATGTAAATATATTTATATATATATATATATATATATATATATATATATATATATATATATATATATGTACTACCGTTGAAAAGTTTGGGGTCACTTAGAAATGTATTTGTTTTCCATGAAAAAATACATGAAATTAGTTTGAATAGGAAATATAGCAAACTGAAATGTAGTCATTGACAAGGTTAGAAATAATGGTTTTTAATTGAAATAATAATTGTGTCCTTCAAACTTTGCTTTCGTCAAAGAATCCTCCATTTGCAGCAATTACAGGCTTGCAGACCATCAGCATTCTAGTTGTCAATTTGTTGTGGTAATCTGAAGAGATTTCACCCCATGCTTTCTGAAGCACCTCCCACTAGTTGGATTGGCTTGATGGGCACTTCTTACATACCATACGGTCAAGCTGCTCCCACAACAGCTCAATAGGGTTAAGATCCGGTGACTGTGCTGGCCACTCCATTATAGACAGAATACCAGCTGACTGCTTCTTCCCTAAATAGTTCTTGCATAGTTTGGAGCTGTGCTTTGGGTCATTGTCCTGTTGTAGGAGGAAATTGGCTCCAATCAAGCGCCGTCCACAGGGTATGGCATGGCATTGCAAAATGGAGTGATAGCCTTCCTTCTTCAAGATCCCTTTTATTCTGTACAAATCTCCCACTTTACGAAAGCACCCCCAGACCATCACATTGCCTCCACCATGCTTGACAGATGGCATCAAGCACTCCTCCAGCATCTTTTCATTTGGCTGCGTCTCACAAATGTTATTCTTTGTGATCCGAACACCTCAAATTTCGATTTGTCTGTCCATAACACATTTGTCCAATCTTCCTCTGTCCAGTGTTTGTGTTCTTTTGCCCATCTTAATCTTTTCTTTTTATTGGCTAGTCTGAGATATGGCTTTTTCTTTGCAAATCTGCCTAGAAGGTCAGCATACCGGAGTTGTCTCTTCACTGTTGACGTTGAGACTGGTGTTTTGCGGGTACCATTTAATGAAGCTGCCAGTTGAGGACCTGTGAGGCGTCTGTTTCTCAAACTAGACACTCCTAATGTATTTGTCCTCTTGCTCAGTTGTGCACCGGGGCCTCCCACTCCTCTTTCTATTCTGGTTAGAGACAGTTTGTGCTGTTCTGTGAAGGGAGTAGTACACAGCGTTGCACGAGATCTTCAGTTTCTTGGCAATTTCTCGCATGGAATAGCCTTCATTTCTCAGAACAAGAATAGACTAACGAGTTTCAGAAGAAAGTTATTTGTTGTGGACATTTTGAGCCTGTAATCGAACCCACAATTGCTGATGCTCCAGATACTCAACCTGTCTCAAGAAGGCCAGTTTTATTGCTTCTTTTATCAGCACAACAGTTTTCAGCGGTGCTAACATAATTGCAAAAGGGTTTTCTAATGATCAATTAGCCTTTTAAAATGATAAACTTGGATTAGCAACCACAACGTGCCATTGGAACACAGGACTGATGGTTGCTGATAATGGGCCTCTGTACGCCTATGTAGATATTCCATAAAAAATTAGTCGTTTCCAGCTACAATAGCGATTTACAACATTAACAATGACTACGCTGTGTTTTTCTGATCAATTTGATGTTATTTTAATGGACAAAAAATTTGCTTTTCTTTCGAAAACAAGACATTTCTAAGTGACCCCATACTTTTGAACGGTAGTGTATATATATACACACATACATACACATACATATACACATATGTACATATCAATACATATACATACATACAGTGGGGAGAACAAGTATTTGATACACTGCCAATTTTGCAGGTTTTCCTACTTACAAAGCATGTAGAGGTCTGTAATTTTTATCATAGGTACACTTCAACTGTGAGAGACTGAATCTAAAACAGAAATCCAGAAAATCACATTGTATGATTTTTAAGTAATTAATTTGCATTTTATTGCATGACATAAGTATTTGATCACCTACCAACCAGTAAGAATTCCGGCTCTCACAGACCTGTTAGTTTTTCTTTAAGAAGCCCTCCTGTTCTCCACTCATTACCTGTATTAACTGCACCTGTTTGAACTCGTTACCTGTATAAAAGACACCTGTCCACACACTCAATCAAACAGACTCCAACCTCTCCACAATGGCCAAGACCAGAGAGCTGTGTAAGGACATCAGGGATAAAATTGTAGACCTGCACAAGGCTGGGATGGGCTACAGGACAATAGGCAAGCAGCTTGGTGAGAAGGCAACAACTGTTGGCGCAATTATTAGAAAATGGAAGAAGTTCAAGATGACGGTCAATCACCCTCGGTATGGGGCTCCATGCAAGATCTCACCTCGTGGGGCATCAATGATCATGAGGAAGGTGAGGGATCAGCCCAGAACTACACGGCAGGACCTGGTCAATGACCTGAAGAGAGCTGGGATCACAGTCTCAAAGAAAACCATTAGTAACACACTACGCCGTCATGGATTAAAATCCTGCAGCGCACGCAAGGTCCCCCTGCTCAAGCCAGCGCATGTCCAGGCCCGTCTGAAGTTTGCCAATGACCATCTGGATGATCCAGAGGAGGAATGGGAGAAGGTCATGTGGTCTGATGAGACAAAAATAGAGCTTTTTGGTCTAAACTCCACTCGCCATGTTTGGAGGAAGAAGAAGGATGAGTACAACCCCAAGAACACCATCCCAACCGTGAAGCATGGAGGTGGAAACATAATTTTTTGGGGATGCTTTTCTGCAAAGGGGACAGGACAACTGCACCGTATTGAGGGGAGGATGGATGGGGCCATGTATCGCGAGATCTTGGCCAACAACCTCCTTCCCTCAGTAAGAGCATTGAATATGGGTCGTGGCTGGGTCTTCCAGCATGACATCGACCCGAAACACACTGCCAGGGCAACTAAGGAGTGGCTCCGTAAGAAGCATCTCAAGGTCCTGGAGTGGCCTAGCCAGTCTCCAGACCTCAACCCAATAGAAAATCTTTGGAGGGAGCTGAAAGTCCGTATTGCCCAGTGACAGCCCCGAAACCTGAAGGATCTGCAGAAGGTCTGTATGGAGGAGTGGGCCAAAATCCCTGCTGCAGTGTGTGCAAACCTGGTCAAGACCTACAGGAAACGTATGATCTCTGTAATTGCAAACAAAGGTTTCTGTACCAAATATTAAGTTCTGCTTTTCTGATGTATCAAATACTTATGTCATGCAATAAAATGCAAATTAATTACTTAAATATCATACAATGTGATTTTCTGGATTTTTGTCTCTCACAGTTGAAGTGTACCTATGATAAAAATTACAGACCTCTACATTCTTTGTAAGTAGGAAAACCTGCAAAAATCGGCAGTGTATCATTTTTTTTCTCCAGAAAATCACATTGTAGGATTTTTAATGAATTCATTTGCACATTATGGTGGAAAATAAGTATTTGGTCAATAACAAAAGTTTCTCAATACTTTGTTATATACCCTTTGTTGGCAATGACACAGGTCAAACATTTTCTGTAAGTCTTCACAAGGTTTTCACACACTGTTGCTGGTATTTTGGCCCATTCCTCCATGCAGATCTCCTCTAGAGCAGTGATGTTTTGGGGCTGTCGCTGCGCAACACGGACATTCAACTCCCTCCAAACATTTTCTATGGGGTTGAGATCTGGAGACTGGCTAGGCCACTCCAGGACCTTGAAATGCTTCTTACGAAGCCACTCCTTCATTGCCCGGGCGGTGTGTTTGGGATCATTGTCATGCTGAAAGACCCAGCCACGTTTCATCTTCAATGCCCTTGCTGATGGAAGGAGGTTTTCGCTCAAAATCTCACGATACATGGCCCCATTCATTCTTTCCTTTACACGGATCAGTCGTCCTGGTCCCTTTGCAGAAAAACAGCCCCAAAGCATGATGTTTCCACCCCCATGCTTCACAGTAGGTATGGTGTTCTTTGGATGCAACTCAGCATTCTTTGTCCTCCAAACACGACGAGTTTAGTTTTTACCAGAAAGTTCTATTTTGGTTTCATCTGACCATATGACATTCTCCCAATCCTCTTCTGGATCATCCAAATGCACTCTAGCAAACTTCAGACGGGCCTGGACATGTACTGTCTTAAGCAGGGGGACACGTCTGGCACTGCAGGATTTGAGTCCCTGGCGGCGTAGTGTGTTACTGATGGTAGGCATTGTTACTTTGGTCCCAGCTCTCTGCAGGTCATTCACTAGGTCCCCCCGTGTGGTTCTGGGATTTTTGCTCACCGTTCTTGTGATCATTTTGACCCCACGGGGTGAGATCTTGCGTGGAGCCTTAGATCGAGGGAGATTATCAGTGGTCTTGTATGTCTTCCATTTCCTAATAATTGCTCCCACAGTTGATTTCTTCAAACCAAGCTGCTTACCTATTGCAGATTCAGGCTTCCCAGCCTGGTGCAGGTCTACAATTTTGTTTCTTGTGTCCTTTGACAGCTCTTTGGTCTTGGCCATAGTGGAGTTTGGAGTGTGACTGTTTGAGGTTGTGGACAGGTGTCTTTTATACTGATAACAAGTTCAAACAGGTGCCATTAATACAGGTAACGAGTGGAGGACAGAGGAGCCTCTTAAAGAAGAAGTTACAGGTGTGTGAGAGCCAGAAATCTTGATTTGTAGGTGACCAAATACTTATTTTCCACCATAATTTGCAAATAATTTCATTAAAAATCCTACAATGTGATTTTCTGGAGGAAAAAAAATCTCAATTTGTCTGTCATAGTTGACGTGTACCTATGATGAAAATGACAGGCCTCTCTCATCTTTTTAAGTGGGAGAACTTGCACAATTGGTGGCTGACTAAATACTTTCTTTCCCCACTGTATATACACATATCCTTTTTGAAAATATATGTCCCTTTATTACATTTATTAATGCCCTCCTTGCCTGGTCTGTGAGTTTTGATGGGCGGCCCTCTCTTGGCAGGTTTGTTGTGGTGCCATATTCGTTCCATTTTTTAATAATGGATTTAATGGTGCTCCGTTGTATTTTCAAAGTTTCTGATATTTTTTTATAACCCAACCCTGATCTGTACTTCTCCACAACTTTGTCCCTGACCTGTTTGGAGAGCTCCTTGGTCTTCATGGTGCCACTTGCTTGGTAGTGCCCCTTGCTTAGTGGTGTTGCAGACTCTGGGGCCTTTCAGAACAGGTGTATATATACTGAGATCATGTGACAGATCATGTCACACTTAGATTGCACACAGGTGGACTTTATTTAACTAATTATGTGACTTCTGAAGGTAATTGGTTGCACCAGATCTTATTTAGGCGCTTCATAGCAAAGGGAGTGAATACATATGCACGTACCACTTTTCCTATATTTATTTATTCTTTTAGAATTTTTTTAAACAAGTAATTTTTTTCATTTCTCTTCATTTGGACTATTTTGTGTATGTCCATTACATGAAATCCAAATAAAAATCCATTTAAATTACAGGTTGTAATGCAACAAAAGAGGAAAAACGCCAATGGAGATGAATGCTTTTGCAAGGCACTCTAACAGCATCCAACGTGCTGAAGAACAGTCTTTTACATTCAGTCTTTTGTCCTCTGTCCTGCTGGCCTGCTGTACTGTCCACCACGTATTGCTGGAGATTTGTACTTACATAACATCGTTGTTTGCTTGGAGCTGCTGGTGGTGCGTCAAGGCCATTGGCACTGCACTGTGCCCAAATGGCTTCGAACTCACTGTTGCACCTCAGCTTCTCAACACACTCCAACGCACTGTGGATGACTTTGACTCCTGTGTAAAGATCTGTTGCTTTTGCATGGACTAATTTGTTTGGAGGATGGAGAAGACTGAGGATTCTGTGCACCATGGTGGCTGTAAATTTAAAGCTGGGTTCCATCACCGTCTTCAGCAGCCCTGTGACCTCGAGTCTTACTTCTGTGTTCTAGGAATGCATGTGTTTTTCTCCGCTTTTTATGGAAACCCAAAGGAGTCATACCTAACTTCCCAGTGGCTTTCCATAGCCCCACTACACACACAGTGGCGAGCCTAACCCTACAACTGAGGGGGCTAACGTTTAAACCGAGGGGGCTAAGCCAGGCCCGGGCTTGCCCTTCAGTGTCCCCATATCCCGTTACGAGGGGTGTTCCTTGGCAGTCCCCTCGCTCCGTCTCAGATTGACGCGGAGTGACAAACTGGAGCCAGGGGTAATGGAGCCCATCATCCAATGGCTGAGTAATGAAGAGGAATTATGGGTAATGAGGAAGGATAGACCCCTTTACCTGAGAGGACAGATCTCAAAGGACTCACCCCCTCCCATCCCCACAGCAGTACATCTAGGGGGGGGGGGGGGGGGGGTGGAAGTGGGGGAATGACAGAACTCACACATGAGAAAGCTCACTCAGACTTGTACATTTACAACCTCTTCAACCTCTGTTCTCTGTCTGATATTGGAAGTTATCAAGTTGTTGCATTAGGAGGAACATAGATGTAGTTCCTCATACTTCAACCACCAACACACAACTCTCATATTTAAACCTGAAGTGAAGGACAAATTGTTCTGTTTGTCTCTGAGGCCTGTCAGTAAAGATAAAACTAATGAAACAAATCCGGGGGATAGATTTACTTGGCCGAACCATCAGGGCAAATTTTCATCTGATGATCCCCAGAGATGGTGTCTGATGATGGATGACCAGGATGTCTAACCAAATACTTACACAGAGTGAGCCAGCATCCCGTTGCCCTTTCACTTTGTCTCACTGAGAGAAAAGTCACTGTCTTTGGCTGGCCTCTTATTCTGGATCTGCGCCCAACCCAAGCACAGATCCCCATTGGCTCAAACAAACTTGTCGCTAGGCAGTTTAAGCCAGTGAAGTTTCTCTAACCTCCCCCAACTCCCCACAAGCCCCACCTCTGGCCCCTGCTTAATCAAACAAGAGAAGAAGAAAAAAACACGTTGGAGCTATCCCACATCACTAGACAATGACAGCGGGAAGACAGATGGGATTGTCCGACTGTGAATGTGCCAAAAAAACAGGGAGCTAACAGAGCAGACGTATACATGTATTTGGATTCCCCCTCCATGTCACTTTTCTTTGTCCTCTTGACATCTATTCCTGTGTCCACAGCCAATTATACTGACCAGTATTTACAGTGCATTGTCTCTGAGTGGATGGCCAGTTACAGCATTAATCAGCACAACACAAGTAGCTCTGATGTTGAAACTCTTAGATATTTCACTATCAATAAAACCCAGGGCTTGTGATCCGTGTGAATACTGTAAATCTGTTCCACTCAAAGTTCTTCATCCTATGTTCACTCACAGCCGCCTTTCTCTCATGTCCCCATATTTTATCTGCTGTCCCATTCCTGATTCTTGGTCCCTAGTTCCTGAGACCTAGCTATGTGTGTCTGTCTGTGTGTCTGTAAGGATGTGTGACTACCTGGCACCATCACAGCGTTTCCAGGCCATGCTAATGCCTTTAGCAGCCAGCTCCGGTCAGACTGGGACACAACAGGAAACACACTGCTCAGCTGTCACCAAACACTGCCTCTGGTGGCCAGGGGGGTCATGCCAGAATGAAAAGAAGAAAAAAGAAAACGCTTTAATTTATGCTGCGATAATTTTTCATGATCCCAGAGAGCGTCGGGCTAGAAGGGATGGGGAACATGGGGGAAGTTGAGGAGGAGAGTGTTTCAAAATCAGTGAGGCAAAACCATTCCAGATACAGAGCGACCGAGGGCTGCTATCATATCCTATCCAGGCTCTCTGTTTAAGGAGTGGGAGCGGTGCAGTCGCAGTCTCGCAGATGGTGAACAAATGTTATTTTGAGGCGGCGTTGCACAAGACTTGGTTCTCTTGCGAGGCCCAGCAACAGGCTGGCCTGCTGCAGATGGCCGGGAAAACAAGACACAAACAAACAGTCTGTGACAAACATGGCTGCTGATAGCAGTGCATGATGCAACGCGGTGGGAGGTAAATGATTGTACCATCCAGCCATCTGCTTCAATGGGTTTTCCCTTTTGTTTGTCAGTGACTGTGCATTACCAAATCACTTTACTTATTGATCACTATGCAGCCAAACTCTTCAGACATGGCCTACTTCATAATCTTCAGCTTCTTTACTTGTCATTTCATCGTCACTTGAAATTCCATTTAGTCTTCTTTTGTTGTCAGCATAATTGCTTGTCTCTAAGAGTACTTATTTTAGACATTTGATGTCAGAATCATACTAAAGCCCTCTTACAGTAAGGTTATTATATCTTGTTACAGTAATTGTGAGTGAAGAGCACTGAGTCTTTTTGTGTCAGAGTAGCTTGCACCGTTTTCAGAAGAAAGTCATGAAAACAAAACAAAAACTTGAGTAGAACAAATGTTATTTCCATTACATCTGGGATATTTCATCTCACGCTGAATTACAACCCAGGTTTCCCTCACAAAATGTTGGTGCAGACTATTAACACATAATTACGTAGTGTTGAAAATGTCAGTGTGTATGAAATAGAAGCATTTGGCCAGGTTTCACCCTCAATACTCTTTTAGTTTTATGTGCCTTAAAGAAACTGTGAAAATTGATGGAATAAGCCTGGAAATTGTCATGCGTAAACTGGAGTCACTGTACATGAGTAGACATGAGAGATTTCTTGTCACCAAACTGCTGGCTGCCAGTTCTTAATAAGATGGGCAAGATTACTTCACATAACATTATTTCTATGGTGATTATCACCGCTTAGCACTTCAGACTTCACTGTAAACAGAAAAACTGGAGATAGTCCCCATCACCAGTTGTCGCTTTCATTGACCTTTTACTGCAATGGGCTAAATCAGGGTCACATAGAGTGATTGTTTTTAGTCTTTAACAAATCTACTTTGAAACGAAAGGATACACCTCATACACATAGTTATGGGCTTAAAAAAAAGAAGACACCTTTACCATGTCAGATATAGAGTTGAAATGTATTACATTTTGAGTTTGCATCCCAATATTACACTTTATATAAATCACAGAAGAATGAAATATAACAACACTTTTTCACATAGAAACACCGGATTTTGGTCTGGTTTTTTGAAATTATCTTTATTAATTATGAAATTATTAGAAATATTAATAACATTCCACCCATGAGGCCAAAGAGGGTGCTTTTGGTCATTGACTGCAGGAAAGTGCAACCAGGTTTGTGGGTAGGGCACTGATTTGGAACAGTCATGCTTTCTCTCTGTGAGCTTATGTGTATGGTTTGGCATATCTTAGGGTCCAAATCTAATTGAGCTTGTCGCATGTAACTTGGATCAGAGGACAGCAAATCATTGTCCTAATTGTGGGATTGCGAGAGAGAAGAGTTTCACACATCAAATGGCCTCCAATACACCCTGACCAACAAGCACATGGTACCTATAACTGTCCCCCCTCACTATCTTTTCCTCTGCTCTCCCCCATTAGAATGACTATTCCATTAACGTGAGAACTGAGACTACTGAGAACTCTTACTATTCATCGAGTTAACTTTAATAATAAGATTGGACCAGGAGCTCTGGGGGGTGGAGGGGGGCCGAGGAGAGGAGAAAGCCCATAGAGGGTTGCCCTTGTCTGGGAACAGTCGTGTCCGTTGTCTGGGGTGAGTAGGTGTTTTGGTCTGGATTGGCTGGTCCCGGTTCTGTAATTGCGGGCTGGAATGCGAGCCCGGTTAGGGGACATTTTCTGACTACTGGCTGTCATTGTTCCAGAGAGCCTCCGAGCTGGATCTCAGCGCCACTCCGGAGTCATGGCCTGCTATTTGCATGATGTATTTTTATTAGTTAGCTGAGGCCCCTCGGGCTCCATGGAAAGAGTTAGGAGACACTGAGGATCATTTGATTGACTGGTTATCTGACTAGTACAGAGAGTACAAGACAACAGCCATGTGATTGGACATCCGCCATGAGAATCCTGCACATGTTCATGGTTGATTGTTTATGTGAATGTATGGTCACACACATAGTAGGGTATACAGTTCTGATTTCAAACTAAAACCTTTCTCAATGTTTTCAGTGTATGTATGCATGTTGAGATCTACAAGACATGCAAGGGTTACCAATATGTGCTTTGATTTGCATGGCATTTGCATGAGACAGAGAAAGAGAGAGAACGTGTAGGGTGAACTGTCCATTCGGTAATTTGGGAAGGGATGGCAGTTTAGTCAACTGTCTCCAGACTTTCAGACATACTGCCAGGAGGCTGAGAGCTTGTATAGTAGCTGTCTAGCCCTCTCTTTCTTGCTGATCTCCCATGCATAACCTGTTCTCTCAACATTCACACAACCATCTACATATTCACCTCACAATGTGTGTCATTATTTAGCTGTCTCATGTTTCATCTCGGTGTATGCTAGTGTGTATGTGTGTGTGTGTGTGTGTGTGTGTGTGTGCGTGTGAAGCTGGCCTCTTTTCTCTGTAAAGGTGTAAAGCCCTAGCAGTTGACCAGTCACAGCTGGTACTGATTAGAATCTCCCCTCCACACCACCCGTGTGGGGAGTCGAGAGCAGAAATCAAGAAACGGTTCTTAGAAGTTTGTGTGTGTGTGTGTGTGTGTGTGTGTGTGTGTGTGTGTGTGTGTGTGTGTGTGTGTGTGTGTGTGTGTGTGTGTGTGTGTGTGTGTGTGTGTGAGGCCAATGGAGGACATTAATTCTGGTGATCTTATCTCACTAAATAATCGTTATCTCCAAACCAATCTTACATGTAGGCCATCACATCTTACGGATCAAGGTTTTAGCTTACAACAGGACAAAGGCTTTTCATTTAGACATTCATTTAGTTTGAAAATGTTCATTAGCTAGTGTAAATTAGTGTCCACAGCTACCTCAAATGACACACATTGTTTTCTGCTAAACATACACTGAGTATACAAAACATTAGGAACACCTTCTTCATATTAGGTCGGGCATGGACTACAAGGTGTCGAAAGCGTTCCACAGGGATGCTGGCCCATGTTGACTCCAATGCTTCCCACAGTTGTGTCAAGTTGGTTGGATGTCCTTTGGGTGGTGGACCATTCTTGATATGACACGGGAAACTGTTGAGTGTGAAAAACCCAGCAGCGTTGTAGTTCTTGACACACTCAAACCGGTGCACTTGGCACCTACCCCATTCAAAGACACTTAAATCTTGTGTCTTGCCCATTCACCCTCTGAATGGCACACATACACATGTCTCAATTTTTTACCTGTCTTCTCCCCTTCATCGACACTGATTGAAGTGGATTTAACAGGTGACATCAATAACGGATCATAGCTTTCACTTGGATTCACCTGGTCAGTCTATGTCATGGAAACAGCAGGTGTTCCTAATGTTTTGTACACTCAGTGTATATCTCTTGGGTTATTGTTCAGCTGCATGTCAAATAGTAAAGATTATCTCAAGACTTTGCTCTGCAGACAGTGATTTGCACCTCTCTCTTTATCTCTCTGAGTCCCACACGCATGTGCGCACGTACACACGTACACAAACACATACACACAGACACACAGATATGCACACACACACGGGGAGACTCATTGTTCCACAGGAAATGCTCTCACCACACAGACAGCAGGCATGTCTACTCTAGACTTAACCTTATAATAGAGGCCCTACCATTGGATCAGCTACAGTATGCTTAATGGTAGGTCCTGATTACATTAACAAGATATGCCTTGACAATAGTCACTGGCCTGGGAGAGAGGGAGAGAGAGAGAGACCTGATCTACAGAGAAATATTTAGTTAAGGAGTCTTCCTGTCTTTCTCCCTTTAAATGACTCAACAGTTAAGCAGTACCAGAGTAAAGACAGAGCTATAGCTTCAGCCTGAATTGGCCTCTCTACCCTAGAGGTCTTTGGGTTTCAACACTTTGAGGAGGCCAGAGGGAGAGCAGCTGCTTTCTCTGCTTCTCGTAAAGACTGAAACAAACACATACACTCACACACATACACTGGAAGGGAGGCAATGAGACTCCCAGTAATGGATGGTGCAGGTGTTAAGATGTTTCGATGTGGGAATTTCCAAAGCCCGTGAAGTATTCAGCAATGGACCATGGTGTCCCTTCTTAACTACATGTGTTCAGTGGAAGGGTTTTTTACCATCCAAGCCCAGCACCTGCCCTGTAAATACTGTTTTCTCTCCATGTAACCCTATCCCTAAATTACATCATCCACCCCTCAACTTATCCACCTCCCTGCAGAGACAGTAAGGATACATTCATGTTGTCATCTGACAGTGAGAAAAATTGAGCACTACAGGTGGCTTGGTTTTTTGGTGGTCAGGATTCAAACGTACTGGTAGGTCAAAGTATAGTACAGCACAGTATTCAGATCAATAGTCTAGAAGTGGCAATACATTGTCAACTCTGCCTTCTGCTATGTTTTAGTATACAAACAGGGCTACATTCAGAAAATAATTCCCTTTGTGAAAGAATGAACCTTACTTGGTCCAAACTGAAATGGGTCTATTATTCCAGGGTTTCTAATCTCACTGTGAACATTTTATTTCACATATAAAACCATCTATAAAATGTCTCTATCTTTATTTCTGTTACAAAAGCAGAGTAGGGGCCTAAGTGCCAGCCCCTATGTTCAGCCATGTCTACTGAATGTCTCCCCACCACCCTACTCATTTCATTAGGAACCAGCAACCAGACACTTCAGAGAAACATTCAATTACAATCCGACTGTAATTAAATGTCCCTCAAATGAGTTCATTTAAATCATCTTCTTCATTTGGGCTTCACACAGGATTTTAATGCTTGGCTCTGAATAGAGCTCTCAAATGAACATTAAGCCCCTCACCAACTGGGAGTGTTTCAAGGGGCTATGTTCACAATTGCAGTCAGGCGACATTTTCTCAAGCTAAGCGAGCTAACAATGGATGGTGGTTTAATAGAGATGGATACACACACATACACACAAACACACACACTCACACACACACACACATGGATAGACACAAAAAAAACACACACACACACACAGGTGAATTACAGCTCACACAGTGACACTAGGTTCTATATGGATTAATTTGGTAGCCTTTGTATTTTCAACGTAGCGATTAGTCCGCTAGCACAGGAGACGTCGTGTGACATTAGCTTAGATTATGTCTGATTTAACACTCATAATGGGGCGGATCTGTGAGGTGCCAACATCTATCTCCTCACGTCCCCATGTAGGCACCAGACACAGGTCTAGGTTTACCATTTAAAGGTTTGAAATACAAAGCAATAAAAGACTAAAATGTCACCTCAGATCCCATGATTAGTACAGGTTGAGATTAGGGACAGTGAATGACTAATAGGCTCTCTTGCAGTAGACACACATTACTAAATAACACAGTGGAGGTGCTTTAGTTGGCCTCCTCTTGAACTGTCTCTCTTTCTCTATACTCTATGTCATGTTTACAAGGACCGCATTGCCCACAGGTAACAGAATACTACAAAACACACAGTAAACACAAGAGAGAGTTACAGAAATATATAAAGTAATATGTAGCTACTGTATCAAAGTACAGATCCCGGACGAGCCCCCAACAATGTTACGATGACAAAGGCATGAGTCTAGCAGCCATCTTAGCTAGAGCTGAGCTTCTGACTCTTGATCAACACATACAGTATAGGTCAACAGCAATCTTGAAAAACCCTAAAAACTTCTCTCTCTGTTCCACTCTGTTAAAAGGGTCCACCTCCCACTGCACTGGCACAGCCCAGCACAGTCCAACATAATGAATGTGATAATTATGTGTGGATTCAACAACTGTCAATCATGTAATGACCCCCTAGTTATTTTTAAAAGGGGATTCATCAATAGTCTCCTGGGGTACATGGAGAAAGGTCAGAAAATCTCTCATTAGGATAGGAGCTTGAGTGTGTGTGTGTGTGTAAGCCTGTGTTTGACGCTATCTGAGAGTACACTGTATCTCGCCACCAAAGGCAACTATCAAGGGAACCACTAAAGGGAGGTTCTCTGAATGATGGAATAGGGACGATCCCTTTATTTGATCTTCCTTACACAATCCAGGTAATGCCACCTCTGCTTGCCTGCACTCTTACAATCATATATACCTCACTTAAGGAAATATTCATTTTACACAATCTCTCTCTCGCACTTTCTCTCCATAAAAGCCTTTATAGGCTAGAGGTGATCTATCGGATGCCAGAGTTGCACAGCACTGGGGATGCCTATGTTGCAGTCAAGCCAGGATAAGTGTGCACTTCCCATTGTCAGCGTTGGGCAGCCCAACCCCTGTCCTAGTCCGTCTATGGTTGTTATCAGCCTGGGTCTCATACAGGTGTAAACAGACAGTCAGTGCTGCTGTCAATACTTCAATGGAATCTATGGGCTGTATTGGCCTGTTAGTCAAACACATATATTGTTCAGCGTGACAAGATGATCTCATTCTGTTTTATGGAAAATAATCCAAAGGTTGAAGCAATGGTTGAATTCATATGGCAACATGGCAGGCCTTAACCAAAAGTTTAATTAATCTACTGTAGCTCTCATTTCAATACAGTGTGCAATAACTTAAGGGACTCTTTCACAGGACCACTCTGAGATGGCGCAATGATCTCCAAAAATGACCTCACAACGATATTCCTTACATTTGTCATTGATGAGATAAGAGGTCATGTAGTCACAGAATGAGAAAACATCCAGTGGAAAAGTCACTGTTGTTCGGTGTTGTTGACAGTGATGCTGATTTCTCACAAAGACTGACTTGTGATAGGAGGTGATGACTGCCTATGCCATGACATCCTTCAGTATCAAGTAGCAACCATGATCAAGCAACAACAACACACACACATGCATGCATCGGCGGGAGCATTCAAAACAAGCTCTTTAGTTTTTCTATCTTCCAAATCAGGCTAATGGTGAAAACCCAACATGGATGTAAGGCCATCTTATGAATGAACCAAAAGTGCAAGTCACCAAAAACAGAGGATATGGGTTTACCCTGGTAATATTCGTCACCCTATCCATATTACTGTAAAACTAACTATATTCCTCTGAAATATGCATCCTCCAAATGCTTACAATTGTACAAGTGATGCTACTGCTGTGATAGATTCGCTGGTTTACTGCTGGTGCCGCGCCATGCACCTCACCATGGTGTCAATGTCAAAGCCAAAGCCAACAACGCTGACCCCTGGGGTCATCCCCCTGGCCACAATCCGGTCTCCCTCGCTCCCCTGTCAGACAATGGCTGTTTCTTCCTCTGTACGCCACCAAATATCTTCCCCCTACGGTCACAGAGGCTGTCCTGGAGACTTCACAGTGGAGAGATGATGATGGTCACCCCTGACCCTGTTTAGTCTCCTCTGCCTGCCCCTCATTTTACATTTACATTTTAGTCATTTAGCAGACGCTCTTATCCAGAGCGACTTACAGGAGCAATTAGGGTTAAGTGCCTTGCTTAAGGGCACATCGACAGATTTTTCACCTAGTCAGCTTGGGGATTAGAACCAGCGACCTTTCGGTTACTGGCACAACGCTCTTACCCACTAAGCTACCTGCCGCCCCACCCCTCCACTCCCTCTACCCCCTCTGCCCTCTCTCGCTGGGTGACAGATGGAGTAGGGTATTTACAGCTTGGCTGTGCCCACATTCTGGTGGCAGGGTGAAAATTGAGATTCCAACGGTGGTTCTCTCACTACACTGTTGATGAAACGTCTTGCCCTTCTTAGTGCTTGTCAGTGTGGGTGGTGAAGGGTGGAGGGTGGGGGAACTTGTGTACTGGACTGGACACCCTATTATGAAACCGTAACGCTGCATTCAGACAACGTTCAGAGTACTTGCAGAAGACCCTATCAGCTCTCAGACTGTAAACAGTAGAGACTTGGATAACACATTCAGATTGGGGAGTGTGTGTGTGTGTGTGTGTGTGTATGTGTGTGTGTGTGTGTGTGTGTGAGTGTGTGTGTGTGTGTGTGTGTGTGTGTGCGTGCGCCCACGCATATGTGTGTGTGTGTTTTACAGCTCAGTGTTGGGACGCCTAAGTGACTGATTAGATGGCAGCTCTGTACCTTATCAACCCCTGGCTGCCTCTCACTGAACTGTTGTCGGTTTAATTCACAACCCCCCCCCCCCCCCCCCCCCCCTGCCGCTCCCGTCTATTACAGTCCCACAGCAAACAACTCACTGATCTGTCCACTCAGTCTACTCCTTATTTATCACGATACATTCAGTTGAAGAACACATTATTAAACAAACCACGCAATATCTATCAAATATACATATCGGAAATGATTTGTTTAACTATACAAAAACAACTCTGAAAACGTTAGTAATTTTTTTTTTTTTTTTTACAAGAACCACAAACCCCCATATTCGTGCTGCTCACGACTGATAAATGAGGGCCAGTGTGTGTAGGAATGAGACAAATACAGTCCTGATTCAGTACCTTATCTAACCTGCTCTGATGGGCTATTCAGTGTAACTATTCAGTGTAGCTGTTCATTCCTGCTCTACTGTGTGTTTAGGGTTAAATATGTTAAAATGAGAGAGAGAGAGAGAGAGAGAGAGAGAGAGAGAGAGAGAGAGAGAGAGAGAGAGAGAGAGAGAGAGAGAGAGAGAGAGAGAGAGAGAGAGGGTTCAGGTTCAACTGTTAAATCAGGATCAGAGGGAAGATGGTTCAAGGACTTGATGAAATATACTTTTCCAGCCTTTATCTGGAAGACACCAGATATGATACAAAAAATCCCCCTTATCATAAATAAAAAATGTCTTTATAGAACACACATTTGCCTGAGCAGCTAATAATGCAGTGTTAAAAGTGCCCCTTAAAGCTTTAGTTCTAAGGGTCCAAAATGTAATATGTTAATTCTCTCCATGAATAGTCATTCCAATGAGGGGTCATGTTGACATGTTCTGGTGCTTTAGGGGCTGTGCTTTCTATGACTTCTCTTTATGACGTCTTCCATTGTCTAAGACATTCCTAGAGAAAATGCTCTGTACCCAATGAACTAATTCCTACTAAATGCATTTCTAGACAGTATCTTATTGTGTGTACATACATCAAATACCTTTAAGCTATATAGATAGTGTGCGACTCTCTTTATTTAATTTTATAGCTCACTGATACTCTACCAAAATACATATTTCAACACACAATCATTACGCTTTTAAAACTACGGTGTCTTCGCCTGAATACCTATCTCTACCTACCTATCTGTATTTCCCCTCCATTTTGTCCTGTAAGACGACCATCTTCCTCCTCTCTCTGTCTTTTGATCAGGCTGCTTGCTGCACAGTGGTGCTCTCCCTTCCATGTAGATCTCTCCCACTCCACACTGCATCATCAATAACTTCAAAGACACAAAAGCAGCTAAATTAGGTCTGGCACTTTGTTCTTTCATGACTAATGAGCTTTGCCTTCGTTTGTGTATTAGTCTCGCTGCACTGCTGTGGCTCTACCCCAGGGAACACCACACTGCCTTAGTGCTGTGTCTTTCCATGAGCAGGTAACCCCAAACAAAAGACTAGAGGGAAAATATGGGCATAGACGCTATACAATAGTATTTGGGTTTATTTGTATATAAGCGTATGAGCTGCTATAGATATAATGGTATCGTTTGAGATCACTGGAAACTTGTTTCAGGGTCAGTTTACAGAAATCATGTTATTCTATGTGGTCCATATGCAGAATTAGAGGCTAGAGTATGTTGCTTTGGTTTTGCAGCCAGTACTCATGGACATCACTGTGTGTGCAATCACATCTGCTAAATGGCATATATATTCGTATTATTATTATATACTGTATGTATGTATGTATGTATGTATGGTCCCCGATCCTATGCAGGCAAGAATTCACTACCGTGTAGGCATATGCAATGTTCTGCACAATAACCCACTGCGCACACTGACCAAGAGCATCTGAACTCAGGTTCAGGCTAAGGTGAAGCATCGGGGAACAGGGTACCTATCTGTTTTCACATGTATCGAATGTTTTCGTAGCTTGCGGGTTAGCGATTTCTGAAACAGTATTATATCATGTTTTGTGTAATCGCTCTTTCACCATGAGTTGCATAATTTCTTAGTGACCATCATGCCGTTTACGATTGAATCTCTATGAAAATGTCCTGCTGATAGGTTTTTACTCACTATTAGTGACAATGACTATGTATCCTATCAATAACCATTTCACTAACCTAATATTGTATGCATTTCAGCAAGATATTAAGAACAGTTGAATTCTACTCCCTTTCTCTCTGCTGTTGCTGTGGTCAGATACCGTTAGCGTTTGCTAGCCACATCCTGTTCACAGAAGACGGCTCACTAAAGACCAAGCTTCTGTTCTCAGAATACCTCCTGTGTATCGCTGTGCCTCCTGACTACCCTCTATGTCCCTCGCTGTCTCTCTCTGTCCCTCTCTGTCCCTTTCTGCCAGTGGTGTAAAGTACTTAATAAAAATACTTTAAAGTACAACTTAAGTCGTTTTTGGGGGTATCTGTACTTCACTATTTATATATTTTGTAATTTTACTCAACTACATTCCTAAAGAAAATAATGTACTCGATACATTTCCAATGCTTAGCAGGACAGGAAAATGGTCCAATTCATGCACTTATCAAGAGAACATCCCTGGTCATCCCTACTGTCTCTGATCTGCCGGACTTACTAAACACAAATGCTTTGTTTGTAAATGATGTATGGAGTGTGCCCCTGGCTATCCATAATCTAAAATAACAAGAAAATTGTGCCGTCTGGTTTGCTTAATATAAGGAATGTGAAATGATTTATACATTTACTTTTTATACTTCAGTATATTTTTGCAATACATTTAGTTTTGATACTTACGTATATATAAAACCAAATACTTTTAGATTTTTGCTCAAGTATATAAAGTTATCTTTACTTTTACTCAAGTATGACAATGGTGTACTTTTTCCACAACTGCTTTCTGCCCCCTGCATGTGTCCCTCGCTAATGTAACACACACAGTAGAGCTTCCTACGTGTCACCTTCACCGCACACACCCTGTCCACTCCACTCTCTCTCTCTCTCTCTCTCTCTCTTTCTCTCTCTTTCTCTCTTTCTCTCTCCCTCTCATCACCATATTCACTGATGTAGTCGTTGTCTTAACTCAGTGTGGGAGTGCTTCCAATGTATGAGAAAGCTTATTGCACAATAACCAGTTTGATGAGTGGAGATGCATTTGAAGTAATTCAAATGCCTTCCCTGATTAAGTTTAGTCCTCTGACAATGACAACACAAAACCACAGTGTTATTCAAGTGAAAGACCAATGAGCTAGAAACATGATCACACACAAGGCCCTATCACACATACTTTGGCAATACAGTGAAGTCAAATAGTGGAGATAGGACTTAGTATAATAGAGATAGCCTAGGACTCATCCTGTTGCTATGTCACTGTGGGATGTGGATCAATGCGTGTTTAGAATGTTACCATCTGAACTTTGTTTATTGGCAATGAGTCAATGGGTCAAAGGTGAGATTAAATCCCCTAGCCCTGATAGCTGTGGGATCATGGTCAATGGAAAATCCCCCTGTTAGCTTTCATACCTGTCTAACTCATAATCACTATGATGACTGATGTCAACGGTTTTTGATTCGTCATTCAGGTGGGATGACGCTGATCCCTAAAGATCGTTCAAGATGAACAGAGCTTGAGTATGTTCACATAGGAATCATTACAAGTCTAAAATAGGTGACAGTATGGATTTCATATACAGTGGGGGAAAAAAGTATTTAGTCAGCCACCAATTGTGCAAGTTCTCCCACTTAAAAAGATGAGAGAGGCCTGTAATTTTCATCATAGGTACACGTCAACTATGACAGACAAAATGAGCATTTTTTCTCTCCAGAAAATCACATTGTAGGATTTTTTATGAATTTATTTGCAAATTATGGTGGAAAATAAGTATTTGGTCAATAACAAAAGTTTCTCAATACTTTGTTATATACCCTTTGTTGGCAATGACACAGGTCAAACGTTTTCTGTAAGTCTTCACAAGGTTTTCACACACTGTTGCTGGTATTTTGGCCCATTCCTCCATGCAGATCTCCTCTAGAGCAGTGATGTTTTGGGGCTGTCGCTGGGCAACACGGACTTTCAACTCCCTCCAAACATTTTCTATGGGGTTGAGATCTGGAGACTGGCTAGGCCACTCCAGGACCTTGAAATGCTTCTTACGAAGCCACTCCTTCGTTGCCCGGGCGGTGTGTTTGGGATCATTGTCATGCTGAAAGACCCAGCCACGTTTCATCTTCAATGCCCTTGCTGATGGAAGGAGGTTTTCACTCAAAATCTCACGATACATGGCCCCATTCATTCTTTCCTTTACACGGATCAGTCGTCCTGGTCCCTTTGCAGAAAAACAGCCCCAAAGCATGATGTTTCCACCCCCATGCTTCACAGTAGGTATGGTGCTCTTTGGATGCAACTCAGCATTCTTTGTCCTCCAAACACGACGAGTTGAGTTTTTACCAAAAAGTTATATTTTGGTTTCATCTGACCATATGACATTCTCCCAATCCTCTTCTGGATCATCCAAATGCACTCTAGCAAACTTCAGACGGGCCTGGACATGTACTGGCTTAAGCAGGGGGACACGTCTGGCACTGCAGGATTTGAGTCCCTGGCGGCGTAGTGTGTTACTGATGGTACGCTTTGTTACTTTGGTCCCAGCTCTCTGCAGGTCATTCACTAGGTCCCCCCGTGTGGTTCTGGGATTTTTGCTCACCGTTCTTGTGATCATTTTGACCCCACGGGGTGAGATCTTGCGTGGAGCCCCAGATCGAGGGAGATTATCAGTGGTCTTGTATGTCTTCCATTTCCCAATAATTGCTCCCACAGTTGATTTCTTCAAACCAAGCTAAATTTTGTTTCTGGTGTCCTTTGACAGCTCTTTGGTCTTGGCCATAGTGGAATTTGGAGTGTGACTGTTTGAGGTTGTGGACAGGTGTCTTTTATACTGATAACAAGTTCAAACAGGTGCCATTAATACAGGTAACGAGTGGAGGACAGAGGAGCCTCTTAAAGAAGAAGTTACAGGTCTGTGAGAGCCAGAAATCTTGCTTGTTTGTAGGTGACCAAATACTTATTTTCCACCATAATTTGCAAATAAATTCATTAAAAATCCTACAATGTGATTTTCTGTATTATTTTTTCTCAATTTGTCTGTCATAGTTGACGTGTACCTATGATGAAAATTATAGGCCTCTCTCATCTTTTTAAGTGGGAGAACTTGCACAATTGGTGGCTGACTAAATACGTTTTTCCCCCACTGTAGCAATGCCCCAGATACCTTCTTTAGTAGGATTTATTCCCCTGTCTTTCGAAAATGTTGTTATAGCTAACATGCATGTATTTGTTAATTTTATTTCACATTAACAAAGGTTACCAGGCAGCTTTTATTAGTTGGTCCAAGGTAGTGTGTACTCAAAGCAAGACAAGACAATGGTGTTGATATCTAATCTATCTCTTAAAAAGTTTAAAAACAGGTTATTTCAAGTGGAGATAAACCACAACCCTGTAGATACTGTCCAGGCCTAGATCCAGAGGAGGAGAGACATGGACACTTGTGTGGTTTTAGCTCTGTAGGTTGTTGTCCACTAACTGATTTTGAAAACAGAAAGGTGTTTGTTTCTCCCCTTTTCATTCAGCTAGTTGTCTTTAGTGCTGTCTGTCTGTCTGTGTGTGTGTTTGTGTGTGTGTGTGTGTGTGTGTGTGTGTGTGTGTGTGTGTGTGTGTGTGTGTGTGTGTGTGTGTGTGTGTGTGTGTGTGTGTGTGTTGTTGGTTTTACAAATTATAGACAACATTTGCCTGCTTTTCTTTCTCAGCCGCTTATAAAACAGTTAGGTGAAGGGGAAATGAAAGAGAAAATCTGACCTGAAGTTTGGAGCGGAAGTTGGGAAGCGGTGAACTTGCTGAACGGTTATAAAAACATCAGGCTGATTGTCATGTTCATCTTTCACATAGATTGGCGGCTGGGACGTGAGTTATTTGGCCTATCATTACACTGTGTGTACCCGGGAAGCTAAAAATACTCAGTCTTAGGGATGAGATCATAGTCTTGGAGTTGGAGAGCGACAGAGAGACTATGATTATAGGCTTTTGTCACAGGCATGAAACAGCTATTTGTCAACGCTGTGTCAAAAGCGGAGACAAAGCTTCCCTCCAAATAGTCAGAGGTATGACGCCCTGTGGTGGATCTTACATGATCACTTTATCAATGGACAGTGTTATTATCACATTATTTACAGGCACGCATAATTAAATATTGTATCATTGCCACATTTTGTGATAATGCCCTAATACCAGACTTTTGACCTATAATTTAGGACATTTGCAAGGCTACACTTGGAGACTAAATGCAAAATACATACACCTAGCCTTCAGGGTAACAAGTGTCCATAGTTGATGTTGGGTGCTGTGAGTTACACTATACGTTTATCCTACTTTACAGGCTTGCATTTATTGGTTGGCCTATGAGTAGCCCAAACTGTAAACGCACA
Source organism: Coregonus lavaretus (assembly GCF_964263955.1). Lineage (NCBI taxonomy): Eukaryota > Metazoa > Chordata > Actinopteri > Salmoniformes > Salmonidae > Coregonus > Coregonus lavaretus. The sequence continues at coordinate 16,318,186 of NC_140024.1, forward strand.
ACAGACCTGTGGCAGTAGCCTAAGTAACCAGGCTGCGCTTAGACCAGGAAACTCTGGTCAAACATAACTTGGTATGTGAAAACAAAATCCCTCCTATTGCTGTCAAATATCCAATGTTGTTATGCTGCGTTCATAACCAATTGGGAAGGTGGTAATTACAATTGTGAAGTCCTAAATATGAGTTGGGTGTATTAATATAATAATTTAATATGCCATTTAGCAGACGCTTTTATCCAAAGCGACTTACAGTCATGTGTGCATACATTTTTATGTATGGGTGGTCCCAGGGATCGAACCCACTACCCTGGCGTTACAAGCGCCATGCTCTACCAATTGAGCTACAGAGGACCACATTGAGCTACAGAGGACGTATTCACGTTTTGATGGGAAATACCATCAAACACGGAGGTCATTAGGCTTGTGGTTGTTTTGCTATGTTTTGCCCATAAAAATTATATCCAGAGCTGATTTCACTTCTAAAAAAATGAAGATGCCAGCATGCTTGCGGTCATTTTTGTTGTTGTTGACAATGGACGTCAGAGAGGTGCATGTGGGAAACTCGGAGCACGGGGATGATAGGCCTATACGATTTTGGCTCTAGTAATTACCAGTTGGAGGGGCGTTGAAGGGGATTTTTCCCAGGTGTGCATTGTTAAAATAGTTGTAGGGAGGTAATTTGGCTGGATCGTGTCGTATAAGACTAAATATTAAAAACACAAATCCGTCGAATTTGTCATGTTGAAAGAGGACTCCGCAACTTGCATGCACGGCTCTGGTTCATCTGTGCAATTGACTTCAAAAAGTGAGTTGCGCATGACATGCAGTCCATTAAAACCAGAGGAAATGTCTGACCTCTGAACTGTCGAGATAAAGTGCTATAACAAGAGAGTGGTTTAATGTATGACTTTGGAGCAGGGCCCGTGGAATCACTGCTTTAGATAAGTTTTTTTTTGTTTTTATGTTTTTATAGCACTATAGTGCACGTAGGCTAATCTCCGCCTGGTTGGAACACAGTTCATTACTGAATAACTCCCATTTAACCACTGCTTTATAGCAGCCTATATGAGGGGATGATGATTTCATAGGACCACGTTCATTACTGAATTACTCCCATTTAACCACTGCTTTATAGCAGCCTATGTGAGGGGATGATGATTTCATAGGACCAAGTAGGAAGTACATGTTTACTTGTTTTATGTAACGAATGTTCTATATAATCTACTGCTGATGGAGTGGGGAATGTTGTAGCCTATATTTTCTCCCCCAAAAGGACTTGCAATTGACACGTGAGTCATGCGTAATTCACACCTTTGGCAATTCCCCTGTCAACATATCCATACTGTCGTTCTAAAACAAATTGACCATACCTTTACATACATTGAAGTATTATTCTTGCCAATAAATAGTCTCTTGCGAAATCGTCTAATTTTGCTACCGCTGTGAATGACTCGTTCAAATGAAGCGGTTTATTTTGGAGAACGGTGCTTCGATGTCTCCAAAAGGTGGCACTGTTGAGTTTTAGAACGGCAGAGGTAGGTCCGCTCTCTCCACAATCCTTTGTAATTTTCTTTCATAAAACTTCAGCACAGAATTATATTTATTCCTGTATTCTGTCACATTTAAATACTGTATGAACCAACGCTGTTGTTCATGTAACTAAGATGATTGTAAAGTATGATTATGCACTTTGGTTAGGCTACTGGTAGATTTGACCACTTCGAATTTCAAGTAACACAAACTGTGAAAACGTGTGCACAGCCATTCCCCCAATATTTGTATATCATAAATCATGAATACTATATTTTGACACTTTTGAAACTAATATAAATCAATGCACCATACAAAAGCGGTATTACGCATTTCTTTTACGATAACAACTAGTAATATATATTATTGCATCAATAACTTGATAAATGTTATATAATATTTTACATTTGGATATTAAAATGTTACCAGTACCACTTGAAACAACACTAAATCGAACCATAATGTGCACACAGCCTACTGTCCTTTCCCCACCATGGTCGCAGTGAGAGAATTTAATGATAATTGTTTAATCCAAATGGTAGAATAAATGTCCATTAAAATAATATATCTAAAATGGAGAGGCGAAAGAGTTAAGAGGTTGAGTTCCAGCTGACAGTCAGCTGATAGCCTTTGACAGTTGAGAAAAGTTTTGTTTCTGTCCTAATATGTTAATTAGCCTATAGATTGTGCGAGCCCATTGGCTCTTCGTCCGAGTCAATTTCCCATTTCCAACCTGACGTCAGGGCGGCTATAAAACTCTGCAATGCTTTTAAACTCATCTGCTGTGTGATCCTTCTAAAAAATCGCCTACAAGTCAGAGGCATTTTACGTGCGAGGCTACATTTACCCCTCTCCTTCGACATTTCACCCTCTCCGCTTTACGCAATGTAGGCCTATGCATGAAGAAACAGTAAAGTGTTAAATGTTAAAAATACAAATTCGCCGAATTTCTCATGCTGAAAGAGGACTCCGCAACTCGCGTGCACGGCTCTGGTGCGTCTGTGCAATAGACTCTGCAAAGGAAAACTATTCCTTTACAGTTGGGAACTCGTCGCTGCAAAAAGGACATTGAAAACCTATTTTTTCACTTTAAGACAAATACGCTTAAAAATCAAACTGGCTCACGTTCTTCCAACACAACCCAGTTTGACAGCTGCTCTTCACCCCCTTTGGAGGACTGTCGGCAGCAAGAGGATGGCATCAGAACTGGCAATGAGCAACTCCGACCTGCCCACCAGTCCCCTGGCCATGGAATATGTTAATGACTTCGATCTGATGAAGTTTGAAGTGAAAAAGGAGCCGGTGGAGCCCGATCGCAACATCAGCCAGTGCAGCCGCCTTATCGCCGGGGGATCCTTGTCTTCCACCCCGATGAGCACGCCTTGCAGCTCGGTGCCCCCTTCTCCAAGCTTCTCGTCGCCCAGTCCGGGGTCGGGGAGCGAACAGAAGGCACACTTGGAGGATTTCTACTGGATGTCCGGTTATCAACAGCAGTTGAATCCGGAGGCGCTGGGCTTCAGCCCCGAAGACGCAGTTGAGGCGCTGATCAACAGCAGTCACCAGCTCCAGTCCTTCGATGGCTATGCTAGAGGGCAGCAGTTTGCCAGCGGAGCCGGAGGAGGAGGCACCATGGCCGGGGAAGAGATGGGCTCTGCCGCCGCGGTGGTGTCCGCAGTTATCGCCGCCGCAGCAGCCCAAAACGGGGGTCCCCACCACCACCACCATCACCACCACAACGGCGGCCACCATCACCAATCACCCGGGGTCTCGTCCAACTGCAGCTCCGGAGGAAACCACCCACACATGGGACATTTAGACGACCGGTTTTCGGACGACCAGCTGGTGAGCATGTCGGTGCGGGAGCTCAACCGGCAGCTACGAGGAGTCAGCAAGGAAGAAGTAATCCGGCTGAAACAGAAGAGGAGGACCCTAAAGAACAGAGGCTATGCGCAGTCCTGCCGCTACAAGCGGGTCCAGCAGCGGCACGTCCTGGAGGGCGAGAAGACGCAGCTCGTCCAGCAAGTCGACCACCTCAAGGCGGAGATCTCCAGGCTGGCCCGGGAGAGGGACGCATACAAAGAAAAATACGAGAAGCTCATCAGCAACGGCTTCAGAGAAAATGGATCCAGCAGTGACAACAACCCTTCCTCCCCGGAGTTTTTCATGTGAGTCTTGACATTATCATGAAAACTGAGTTTGTCAGTTCCCTCATTAAAAAGTTTCCATTGTGATTTTTTTTTTGTAATGGGGTATACTAGCCCAATAAATCAAATTTGCAAACTTTTTTTTCGGTTTTGATTTTTTTGACAACAGGGGTTTGCTGAGTCTGTCAAATAACGGTTTTGAATTTTGGGTGGCTTGCAATAGAAAGATGGAACTTTGTCATAATTGTCCTTCATTTTGGAGTCCAAACTGAAACCTGACATCATCTTTTTTTTGCTGCCATACTTATTATTTTATGCATATTTTTGTCAAGCTCTTTTTCATCGTTGTTCATTTTACTTGCAGTGTTTTGAACTATCATTTATTATTTTTCGAAGTTATTTTAACTTTACAATATTGCTGTATACCATGTGTGCATGCAAGCACTAAGTATACCCCTTTGAAGTTCATCGACTTGCCTTTTTTCACCATTTGACAAATACCGGTCAAAAACTGCATCCATCTACAATAAGAAGACGTTTTTGGCCTTTTCCCTTTCTTTTTTTGTTCTGCCAAACTCGGAGGACTGCGAGTCTGCCATTTTACCCCACCTCATCTCATGCGTTACGCTTGCTATTTTGTGTTTAGCAACAAACAGACTATTACTCATAAGAAACAATATCCATTACTTTAAAAGAGATATGTTTTTGAACAGGCCTGCATGCTGGACATGTACGGTTTTTCTTTTCTTTTTGTGCTTGAAAATGTACTTTTATCGGATGACTTCAGCATGGCATTCATACTTGTTTTATGACCTGATCACTTTTTTGGGACAACAACAAAAAAGTGACAAGGACTCTTATACCACCCCCCTTCCCGTGCAAGTGCATTTCAACTGTGTTGAATGATGCGACTAAGCTCCCATTTCTATACAGTGAATGCCCTGACGCATTCCTGATAGAAGTTGGTCGGCGGGGATCCATGTTACAAGTGTGCAAAAAGGACCTCAACTATTCTAAAAGGAATCATCTATCCCTATATGGGACTAAACTGTATGTTGCTTAAAAGCAGTTTGTTTATTTAAAAGAAAATAAATGCCCCATCCTTGTGCATTTGACAATTCTGGAATGCTATGGATTATAATATAAGTATATATAGGCCTAGTTTTTATAATCTGTAAATCTAAAAGATAACATGGATGTGCTACAGGTTGACATTTAAAGAGGAATGTGATATAGATGGTTAGGATCATTTAGATGTAGGTTTCATAAAGTCCTGTGCACTAAATTGTTTTCCTGTCATTGGGTAGGAGAGGTTGGCACGGCTCCAATTTATACAATTAAACAGTATTGTTTCCATGCATAAGCAGCGCATTTTGCAGCATGTTCTTGCAGTTCAAGCAGTAGTTTGACAGCTGTAGTAGTGTTTGTCTTCGCCAACCACTCACTGTATTTTAAACCAAAGTATTAAATAAGGAGAAACTTCAGCCCTAAGTCAGCGTGAACCATGCATTTTGACAATGTATTCTGACGTATTTTGGACTGAATTGCACTAAAATGTAGTCTGCAATATATCACAGAATGGGAACTCTATGAAGCTAATAAAACAACGCAGATAGATAGCTTTTGGAATTGCTGGATAACTTAATTTTAATAGTTTGTTGTCAACCAGTACTACATTATTTTTGGCTCAAACAAACTCATTATTTACAAGGCAATAATATTATTATAATCAATAATGTCTGGACATTGTTAAATAGACAGGGATTGACACCCTGCTTGTACAAAATGGGGAGATACCATTCATCAATAAATCTTTAAGACATATGTTAATTCAACCTTCCTCTTATATATTTTGCTGTGCAAAATTATTTCACTCACTAACCATATTATGTGATGTTCATATGTGCTCGTTTTTTTCATTTCTTACAATTAAATGATATGCAATAAATGTATGTAATTGGCCTTTCATTAAGTTTCTCAGTTTTCTCTTGACATATACCTGCAGAGATAATGGTTGAATGTGGATTTCGCAAACGAAACCAGAGTAGTTCATGTTAATGGAAATTGAAACGAGGAGTAACATTTGGGGGATTGACTTGAGGTACGCTAAATGTGAATTGGTATCCAGCCGTTTTCGTCACATTTTCCTGAAGTTGTTCTAGTCTGTGGGATTTGTCTTCGCCTGTGCAGATGGAAGGAAGCATGACTCATGCCAGATAATCACGTTAGTAACAATTTGGTTGGCTAGGTTGCAGCACTGACTAATATTAGCCTCGTTCAAAACCTCAAACAACATCTTAAATGTGGAACACAATATAACTTTAAATGTATTTTTGTTAGAGATAAAATCTATTTGGAAGTTGATGCACCTTAACATATCTGTGAGCATCTTTACAGGTTAGTAGTAATATTATTACTACAAAGTTATTCATTTTTTATTTAAAAAGAAAGAAAGGTGTAAGATAGACAGCCTCATTACTAATTAGACTTTGTTTCACAGTTCAATATTTAATATATTTTTTAAAAAGTCCCTCAAATTGAATAAACAAAATTAAAGGTATAGTTGAGGTAAGAATCATCTTTATTTGCCATGGATCAAGCCTCCTGGGTATGTATTTACATTCCATAATTATTTTCAATATCAATCTATCATTCATGTCATTGTATGTAAAGCTTAGTTGGTACAATGCCAGTAGCATAAGTGTGTGCATTGTACATTATGATTACACATTTTATTCAAAGTTAAGTGATGCATTTCATCCTCAATTTGAGTGATTCATAACAAAAAGGTGAGCTTACTTTTTGTTGTGCTTTCATGCAAAACTAAATTATTTGGACATTTATGATTTTGGGAACATCTGGATTTGTTGTAGTTCCACATGTTAGTGGGGCAATGGAAATATGTCCTTGCATTTGTGTGTGTGTCTGTGTGTGTGTCTGTGTGTGTGTATGTGTGTGTGTCTGTGTTTGTGTGGGTGCACATGTCTATATCTGTGTGCCAAATCTGTGCCTGTGTGTGTGTGTGTGTGTATGTATTCTGCAACAGCCCAATTCCTATCTACCCCTCTTCACCATTCTCTCCTCCCCCCTTGCATTTGGCCTAGAACAGAGAACAGACCATGCTCCGAAAGACAGGGGTACACCCAGCAGGCGAACAGGGCTCTGTTGTGCATGAGACGGTGCCAGCACGGTGCATAATGAGTCACTGGGTAGGTGTGGGCAGATGAGGCACAGTAGAGCTTCTCCCAGCCCACTGTTGGGTTAGCGTTTACCTTATGACCTTTGAGACCTCTTCTGAGGATGGATCTTAATCTTAGTGTCCCCGGGGGGACAGTAACTGAAGATCCCTCTCCTCAATGTGTTTGTGACGTCAAACTGTCCAAGAGAATTGTGTAGGAGAATGAAGGAGGGAGTTTTGTTTTAGTGTTCTACAACAATTGGTTAATGAGAACAGAGATGTGACGGTGTGAACATGACAGCATTTTAGGGCTTCAATTCAATCTCACTTTATTTCTTTTTCTTTCGTTTTTAGCAGCACACCAATGCAGCAGTGTGCACATTAAGGCGAGAATGGAAAGTTTTGCGTGTGTCTGTATGTGCAAGTGTGTGCGTGCATGCATACTCTGAACATGGATGAGCATGGGTGAGGTCATCTTATCATAACATTTAAATCACCTTTATAGTGGTTGGTTTCTCGTTTCTCTTGATAAGGGGCAGTTCAACATTTACTGGGGTGGGAGATTGGTCCAAAATAGGGGACTGTTGTCTAATCTTTTCTTACTTTGGGGAGTGTTGTGTGATTTATTTATTGGGCACAGGGGAGAGTAGTGCATTTTTTCAGTGGTTTACATTCCCCATTTTGCAGGTTTTACTATATAATTTATTCCATATAGACACATTTCCTCATCTTCTTGCATGCGCCCCCCACCATCAAGGTGTTTTGGCGCTTCCCTTATGCACTACGCTTTTCTGCACGCTTACTATACAGTCAACTCTATCCTGCCCTCTATCCATAGTGACAATAGTGGTAGGTGGAGCGTTTGTCCAGATCTACAATAGGTTAACTAGCAATCATACAACACATTGAAATCTGCACCAATTTCCTACTGAAATCCACAAGAACATAGAGGAATAGCTGATAGGCAGTGGAGAGGCCAGGTGCATCATTGTGCATGAAAGAACAGTCAAGACATGAGACACGCAGCAAAAAAAGCTCCCCTGTTATTCTTGTTTAGGCCATACAGATGTAATTTACTATATAACAGATGCCCCTCTTCACATTTCTCAGAACAGTAAAAAAATAAATAGTGATTCATTTAATTCATATGAAACTATTATTTTTTAAATTATTATTTTTGAAGAATTGAATGATGTGCTTCGTCATTTTAGTAGTTGTGGTTTGGTTAAATAGCAGTGAATCGAATCATGGGAATCAAAAGAATAATTGGTGAATCGCAAACAACGAAAGGAAAACATTTAGCTGTAGGCTTCCTTTCGAATTGTGTTGCTGCAAAACTCATTTTGTAGATACTTTAAGTTGATTTGGACATTCATTTTATCGGGCATTGCAACTCAATAGATGCTATTAGTCAGCCTGAAATAAACACTTCTAAAAGTAAGATAGATACTGAGTGTACAAAACATTAGGTCCATGACATAGACTGACCTGGTGAAACGGGATGAAAGCTATGATCCCTTATTGATGTCATCTGTTAAATCCACTTCACTCAGTGTAGATGAAAGGGAGGAGACAGGTTAAAGAAGGATTTTAAAGCCTTGAGACAATTGAGACATGGATTGTGTATGTGTGCCATTCAGAGGGTAAATGGGCAAGATAAAATATTTTAGTGCCTTTGAACGGGGTATGGTAGTAGGTGCCAGGCACACCGGTTTGAGTGTGTCAAGAACTGCAACGCTGCTGGGTTTTTCACGCTCAACAGTTTCCCATGTGTATCAAGAATGGTCCACCACCCAAAGGACATCCAGCCAACTTGACACAACTGTGCGAAGCATTGGAGTCAACATGGGCCAGCATCACTGTGGAACACTTTTGACACCTTGTAGAGTCCATGCCCTGACAAATTGAGGCGGTTCTGAGGGCAAAACTGGTTGCAACTCAATATTAGAAAGGTGTTCCTAATGTTTTGTACACTCAGTTAATAGCCTATCAGCTCCCTAAAATCCGCAATGCATGCTGAAACAGTTATAGAATTTTTTTTGTCCCAAAATCCTTCCCAATTAAATGTTGACTGCAAAGTAGGCCTACCTGGCAGAATGATATCATGATGATTTGTATCAATCAGGTGCACATTTGTTTAGCATACTCTGCCATCACATGTGCAGTACAGAAACCTGACAGAAACACTGCTAGCCTAACACAAATGTACTGTGACTAAAACTCGTCTGGGACATGCTCTCAATGGTGCTCTCCAACACCTGACACCAATATAGTTGATTAGGGAGGAACCCTGACTGGGACTCTAACCCTGGTCTCTGTGACTGTCATTCCAAAATCATTATACTGTCACAATCCTCACTATATGATCCGTGATAAGAGTGGCAAGTAGCCTAGCGGTTAAGAGCGTTGGGCCAATAACTGAAAGGTTGCTGGTTCAAATCTCGACCTGACTAGGTGACAAATCTGTTGATGTGCCCTTGAGCAAGGCACTTAACACTAATTGCAAGGCTACCCCTAACAACCTTCTTCAATAATTCACCCAAATAACCTCCAATGTGCAAGTGATGATGTGTTGCCCTATTACACAGACGGAGAGCCTCTTTAATTCCTCCACTCCTCTCCTGCTCCGATGGTTATGTGTGAGGAGGAGGGTGTGTGCTGCTTCTGCTGTGGTGGCTGATGTGCCCAGAGCGAGGGCCGAGAGGGGGGCGATCGAGGGGGTAGAGAGAAGGGGGAACTGAGACAATAGTTGGAGCCGGGGCTGAATTAAATGATTTTGCTGATGATTAATAGCGGAGCGGGCCAGCGGCTCCTGCGATGTAGAGATGATAAATTGTGAGGGCGGCTCTCTGCAGCTGTGCCAGGCCTGTGTCTTAGCATGCACACACCACACAATTTACAGCCAAGCCCCTCTCCTGCTTACTTAGGAGAAACAGCTCAATTTATCTAATTACACATGCGTTTGATCCCCGGCCATGGAGATGCCATGTATTGATATATTTTATATTAGCCACACAAAACAACCAACAATTATTTGTATCATTTTGGGAGGATATTATTTAGCTTTTTGTGTCCGTTATTCTGTTGACTATATTTGAACATTGACTTCTTAATATTTGGCTCTTTATCTTGGCAGTGTTGCTTTGTTGTATAAGGAGCCTATTCCTATCATTTTGGGGTAGTGTTTGAGCTGTATGTTGAGAACTACTCGACCCTCGCTTTATCGCGCTCTCTCTGTGTGTGTGTGTGTGTGTGTGTGTGAGAGAGTGAGAGAGTGACAGTCTTCACTGTGTCTTCACTGTCAGATATCAATCAGTCCTAGCCACACGCACACGCACACACACACACACACACACACACACACACACACACACACACACACACACACACACTCTCTCTCTCTCTCTCTCTCTCTCTCTCTCTCTCTCTCTCTCTCTCTCTCTCTCTCTCTCTCTCTCTCTCTCTCTCTCTCTCTCTCTCTCTCTCTCTCTCTCTCTCTCTCTCTCTCTCTCTCTCTCTCTCTCTCTCTCTCTCTCTCTCTCTCTCTCTCTCTCTCTCTCTCTCTCTCTCTCTCTCTCTCTCTCTCTCTTTCTCTCTGTAATTGATTGTTCTGTTAGAAGAGAATCAGATGTAGTGAGGATTAGTCCTCAGCTATTGTTTTTTGGATCATGTGTAGGCCATTATCCATAATTCATTATTTTAGTCTTTGTTTTTATATTCTTTGATTTAACCACAATAATGCAAATATTCGTGGCACATTTGATTGAGGACTGATAGATAAGATAGATGGTGTTGCTAATTTCCCCTTGCTATAGTGCATGGTTATCTGAGTGATGGTTCTATCTGCTCTCACTGAGGTGTCATTCGGAGCGATACAACGCGTTGATGGTTGCTGCCTACGGAGGTGGGAGGTGGACAGGGTGCCATGTTGAGCAACAAGCCTGTTGACGGATCCCAAAATAGGTAGGCAGGGGTCCCGACTCTTGCAGGGGCTCAAAAAGGGGCCCAGGAGGATTTGGGCTTAAGGGTATATAATATATGTGTGCGTTTGTTTGTGTGTGTGAGTGAGTGTGTTTGTGTGTGTGTGTGTTTGTGTGCGCGTGTGTGTACATTTGTCCATGAGTGTGTCTGTGTCTGTGTGTCAGGCTCTTTCAGAGGATGTATGGAGGTCAAAAGTGAGAGCGCACAGGGCCGTACACAAAGTCATTAGAGTAATCCCTAACCCAGGGGAACACACTCATTTCCTCTGTAGAGAGAGAGATAGATAGAGAGAGAGAGAGAGAGAGAGAGAGAGAGAGAGAGAGAGAGAGAGAGAGAGAGCTCTGTGTGTGAGATACACACAGATAACGCTACATTATTACTGACTGAATAATATATACTGCCATCATAGCAGCCACTTTGCTAAAGACTGTGTATGTATACACTCACTGCAGTTTTACCAGTCTCCAAATGTGTGCTTGTGTGTTCCAAACAGTGTAAGAGACAGTTTTGCTACAGCTTGTCCGGTTAAGTCACGTATGTGTGTATGAGTAAGCACAGTATGTATGTATGTGTCATTATTGGTGTGTTCATTAGAGAATCAAGGACTAGTGACAAACCTCTCCACTGTCACAATATTCCCCCTCTGGGTATTAATGTAATAATTCCTAAATCACACTAATTCCTATATCAACAGGGTAATGATTTATATGTAGGACACCACACTGTCCTTAACCTACTGTGGCTCTGTGTGTTAGAGAGGAGAGGCTCTGTCGTAGCCTGCCGCGACCGGGAGACCCATGGGGCGGCGCACAATTGGCCCAGCGTTGTCCAGGGTAGGGGAGGGAATGGCCTGCAGGGATGTAGCTCAGTTAGTAGAGCATGGCGTTTGCAACGCCAGGGTTGTGGGTTCGATTCCCACGGGGGGGCAGTTATGAAAAAAAAAATAATAATGTATGCACTCACTAACTGTAAGTCACTCTGGATAAGAGCGTCTGCTAAATGACTAAAATGTAAATGTAGGAGAGGGGTTAGGGCTGAGACTGAGTGACATGCCCCTAGTTTGTCCTTTTTACCAAGATACATTAGTTTGTGTGTGTGTGTGTGTGCTTATGAGAGAGAGAGAGATCTTGTAGTGTGTGTTTGTATTGGGCTGCGCGGGCGTTATGACTTTTCACCTCTCTGAACTTGTTAGTTTATCTATGCGTCTGTGTGTGTGTGTGTGTGTGTGTGTGTGTAAAGGTGCAGAGACAGGGTGCAAACACACACACACACGCACACACACGGACAGACAGTAGAGTGAGGAGGGCAGACAGGAAACGTGGGGTTGGCGTGCTAACCTGGATTCTCTCTGGGCCAAACAGAGTCTAATGAATAATAGAACACAAAGCTTTTGTTTATGCTTTATTTAGACAGCTTAAGACGACCTACCTTATAGCAGGTAAAGGCCATCAACTCTGTCCTTGACAAGAACAACCCAGGAGGGTAGGCCTAATTGTTTGGAAAAAACAGACTCCCCAAATCCAAATCATTTGCAAGAGTTTTTATTCAATAGCCATGACACAGTAAAAATTAGTTTTACAAGCATTATTAATGTTTAATAAAATAAAACAATATACTGTATGTCATGTAGATTTTATTGGAAAATATTTGTTTTATCACTTCACAGAGTGAATGGTTAGGCCTAGCTTAGTAGTTAAGGGCGGCAAGTAGCTTAGTGGTTAAGAGCATTGTGCCAGTAACCGAAAGGTCGCTTGTTCTAATCCCCGAGATGCGTCTGCAAAATGACTAAAATGTAAATGTATCCCCTCCCTGCTAACCTTACTTTTCTGGGAGAAAACAGGAAACAGCAACATTACTCACCTCCTATCCTCTCTGAGAAGAAAATCTTTCTCCCTCCCTCAGGGGTAAATGTGCATCGGGGATCAATTAAGATGCACTTATTTTACTGGGAAATATTCCTCTCATTTTATCCTCTTTGGGGCAGAAGAAAGTTGAAACTTTGTGCTTCAAATAGAGCATTTAGAGGGAATAGGCATGTGACTCATTAGAGAGTTGTCCTTGAGAGTGGCTGGCTGCAGGTTATGTTGATAATGAAGTGTAGCCGTACTCTGAGGGGTAATTTTATATGTCTGCAAATGGAGCTAAAGCAAAGGGACTGGGACTTAAATGAATCCAACACCAGCTCCCTGAGGTCCGGTGGCACAGAGGATGGCAGGACAGAGAGAGAGAGAGAGGGAGAGAGAGAGAGGGAGAGGGAGAGGGAGAGACAGCAGCGGACTCCTACTTTAAAATACTTTCTCTTTCTCTCTGAATGGCATCTGCTTATCATTGTAGAAAAAAAACTCACTCAGAAAAAAAATCTGAAACAAACATTTAGGTAGGCATGAATGTGTTAGGCTATTCCGGTTGAAGTAATTCCCCCAAAAGTCAGAATAATCTATAACTTTTTTTGGAAGCCCAGCGCCTCCTTATCCTCATGAGTTATTTCTATTCATTTTGGATGCTGAATGTATGCATCTGTTTATACAGTATGCTCCTGTGTGAGTCAGAAGCATAAACCAATTATTGCCAAATATACTGTACACCGATATGCATTTAGGAAGTTATTATTAACTCTTCATTACCCCCTGGTTCTAGAAGGTTGCAGAGAATCATATTAACTAAATAAATAGCACATCTAAATAAAAGGTCCTTGAATGTACCCATCCTCTTCTTCAGAGCAGTTAGGGGCTAGTTTGGGCTGCGTTCAGGCGTAACTTATCTGCATCTCTCTGATAAACGTTTACACGTTGAGTGATTTAGACAGGCTGACTTTATGTCCTGCTGTGCTCTCTACATCAGCAGACTGCGTCACCGCTGTTTTCCTGGAGTTTGTCAGTGCTCAGTAAAATTGAGTTATGTGGCATTTATTTGAAAACCCAATAATTTAAGAGTTTCTCCACTGCAGTGTAGAGATGAAGTATTTCTAAGACTGTCATTTTTCCATCACTGCTGTGTGTGTGTGTGTGTACAATTATTTTATATCAAATATTATCACTGCTTATTCAGCTGTTTCAATTATAGATGGTTTGTATAAAAGCAAAACAAATGAAATCGTTGTGAATAATAATTTTTACAGAATAAATACTGTGGATTTAGAATGGTCTTATCCTCTACAATGCGGAGTGATACCACTCAGACCTTTCACACTAACTCTACTGATTGATATAGAGGGCATAGATGAGACCTAACACATGCACACACACACGCACACACACGCCACACCACCTCGCTGCAAGTCAAACGGACATTGATCTCTCAACCAAGCAAGGTGACCTTCACTTCATTCTCTCCTCTCTATTTCATCATCCCCATCTTATTCCTACCATTTCTCTCTGTCCGTCTCTCTCTGTCTCTCTGTCTCTGTCTCTCTCTCTCTCTCTCTCTCTCTCTCTCTCTCTCTCTCTCTCTCGCGCGCGCTCTATCTCTCTCTATCTCTCTTTCTCTGGGTTGGATCCATGGCCCCTCAGAGTGATGCTCTGTCCGGGCCTAGTCAGTGACTGCTCAGAGTGATGCTAGGTCCAGACCCAGCCAGTGAGGGCTCAGAGTGATGCTAGGTCCAGACCCAGTCAGTGAGGGCTCAGAGTGATGCTAGGTCCAGACCCAGTCAGTGAGGGCTCAGAGTGATGCTAGGTCCAGACCCAGCCAGTGAGGGCTCAGAGTGATGCTAGGTCCAGACCCAGCCAGTGAGGGCTCAGAGTGATGCTAGGTCCAGACCCAGCCAGTGAAGGCTCAGAGTGATGCTAGGTCCAGACCCAGCCAGTGAGGGCTCAGAGTGATGCTAGGTCCAGACCCAGTCAGTGAGGGCTCAGAGTGATGCTAGGTCCAGACCCAGTCAGTGAGGGCTCAGAGTGATGCTAGGTCCAGACCCAGCCAGTGAGGGCTCAGAGTGATGCTAGGTCCAGACCCAGCCAGTGAGGGCTCAGTGATGCTAGGTCCAGACCCAGCCAGTGAGGACAGGGCTGTGGACCTCTCCAATGGTACCAGGAGCCAAGTCACCATCATGAGCATAAGGCTGTATACTACTGTATATGTTTGTGCATCTCTCTTTCGTTTTCTCTGTGTGTGTGTGTATGTGTGTGTGTTTGTGTACGTGTCTGCATTAGTACACCATATGCTGTTGGGTGTGTAGACACCCAGCTGAGTTGACTGAAAACTCACCGGCTGCAGACGTGACGATAGCGGCAGAGTGTGTGTGTGTGTGTGTGTGTGTGTGTGTGTGTGTGTGTGTGTTTGTGCGTGTTACCGACGGTACTAGATACTTTACAGTATATCAGTGTTGTGATTGATGTATACATTGGAGCGGCCTGAGTGAAGAGTTACAGGGCAGCAGGCTGACAAGGACCACCCGAAGCTGCTGCAGATCAAATACCTATATGTGCATGTGAGTCTGTGTGTACCTGTGTACGTGTGCACATTGGCATGCATGTATGTGAATATGTTTGCACATCAATGTGCAGTTAATATGATTTGGGATATTTTTCAATATTCATATTTAGGGTTAATAATGACTCTTTGTGTACTGTTGGCTTTGTCATTCAATCTGCTTTTGATTTGGTCTTTCACTTCCCTGTTTGTCATAGACATTTCTTTGGGTATTTCTGTCAAATCTGATTAATATGTTTAGATGCCTAGAGACTGGATACACAGAGTCTATTGGAATGCAAATGTTCTACCTTTCCCTCCACATCAAATCTTGTCTACAGTAAGCTACCGTATGGATTTTACTGCGTAGCCGAGGTGAGAAAGCAACTTGCTCAATGTGTGTGTGCGTGTATTCATGGTGTGTGTTTTGACTGGGTCTTCTGCTATCTGCATTTTCAGGTCGTCCAGAAAATTCCTCCATCTGTGATCGAGAGCCTCGCCCCTCCATGCCCTTGAAGTCTGAGGTAAAACACAACTCTGTTTCTCTTTCTCTTTCTTTCTCTCTCTCTCTCTTTCTCTTTCTCTCTCTTTTTCTCTTTTTCTCTTTCTTACTCTCTCTTTCACTCTCTCTCTCTCTCTCTCTCTCTCTCTCTCTCTCTCTCTCTCTCTCTCTCTCTCTCTCTCTCTCTCTCTTTTTATTAATGATGAGAGTAGTGTTGAAAGTATGATTATTAATCATATAATTATTATTACCATTATTATTATTATTATTATTAATTTTAAATGTTGACACTTTTACAGTCGCAAAACCAGTGTTTTTAATGCCTCAGTTTAATTTAATGAATTGTTTTTCCACTTTTCACAATCAACACAGTTTAAACCTAATGCAATTGAACATTTATTAGACTGAATGACCCAGTCTATACTGTATGTTATCATAACATAATGTGTGGTTCTCTGAAGGGTCCATTACAGCTATGTAATAATGTTTGTCATTCTTTATTCATGAATCTGACGCCACCACCATGTTACCTCTACAATTTCTCTCTCAATATATTTCTCCATCTCATCACTTTATGATGTTCATGGAGCAGTACTCCAGCATGTTCATATCCCATCCTCACTCTTATTTACATCTCTGAAATATAATGGCCATGCTGGAAACATAAACCTGTCTTATGGAGACCAGAGAGAATCCTTTCTGTCTACCTGCTGGAACTACACACTTATCAGAGCTCCTGGATTCTATGTTTTCTATTCTATTCTATTTTATTCTACTGAACCTGTAGTAACACCCAGAATTGGGTTCATATACAAATCCGACTTAAGAACATTTCTGCAGTCGTCTATAATCGATGCACAGCGATGAAGGGGAACTGAGGCCAATGTTTATCACAAAATCAATTGTTTCTGTAATGGCTTCGCTGAATGTTTCCGGCTGAAACCCATCGACTGATCTGTTAGGAGGGACGCTTTGGTCGTCACTCATCAGCATGAGACTGGGTGTAATTGTGATTTGAGCTGCTCTGTCTATGTGGGTGCCCACTGTGACAGAGAAGACATGCTAGTGTGTGTGTGTGTGTAAGAGTGTTTTGAGGAGTTTGTATTTTTTGGCAGAAATGCCTTCTGGAACATGTGAACTTTCATGTGCCTTAATAACAAACTTGAATTCCATCTGTAAATACTAATAAAATTGTTAAATTACGAGCCTAGTTGATTTAGCCACAGAAAAAGACAGGAACCTTCCCGTTAGCCATGATTGGCTGAGATAATGGGTGGGCTGGACATGCCGAGAGATGAGTTCGGATTGGTCTGCCATGTAGCACGCTTCTGTCTATAACATGAGCTTGTCAGTATGTGTAGGTAATCCTTTCTAACGCAGCTTTTTTGAAATATATCACGTAGTATAACTGCAAAGGTGTTGCTCTCCACTTTCTGGAGGACCGAGTTCTGAAATCAGTGGAATGCATGGTGGAATTAGAGTATGATAGCTAAGGAGATGGAGAACATTCTGGCGTTTGATTGAAAATATGCAGACAGAGTCGAAAAGAGAACACAGAGAAAGCTGTTGTATAAAACACCTGTCTCCGGATTACATCTTCAAACTAAGGCAACCATGGCATCTGCGACAGAGAGGGAGAAGCGTTCATCCATGTGTATGGGTAAGATAGTCTAGCAAGCTACATTTTCAGATATTATACGTTTCTAATTTTGTCAGAAAGTTGTTTTCATTTCAAGTTAAAGCATACTGTTAGCTAGCTAGCTAACGTTAGCTGGCTGGCTCGCTAGCTAACGTTACGTGTATGATCTGTGTAGTAATATTATTTGTATCTCAGAGCCATTTGCATTGCTAGTTATAGCCTAATGCTAGCTAGCTAACATTGAACCTGGTTGGTTAGCTACCTCCAGATTCATGCAGGGTAGTAACGTTATGAGTTGGGATTATGGTTCATTGTTTAGCTAGCTAGCTACATGTCTAAACAAAAGACTCCACTGTGCAAGTAACCATTTCAATAGAATGTTCATGTCACTGCGACAACTGTCGATAGACGTAGCTGGTAAATTCGCTCTGGCTATCTACTCCAATTTCAGAGCACTCGTCTGAGTGTGCCAGAGCGCAGAATAACCGACAAATCTACGAACGCTCAACACCCGTTGAATATGTCCGGTGTCAGTAAACGTTGGCAAAAAAGCGCCATTATATTGTTGCCAGCAGCACAGTTGCAGTCACCAACGCTCTGGATAACATAAAAACTGCCTAATCAACTCTGCTAGGGTGAGTAATATGGTCAGAGTGAGCTGTTCCCTCATTTGTGTCTGGAAGTAGCTAGCCAACGTTAGCCAGTTAGCTTGGGTGTTGACTGCTGTTGTTAGGTCAGAACGCTCGGATCAACCCTACTCCTCAGCCAGAGCGTCCAGTGTGTGCTCTGAACGCTCCGAGAGCGAAACGCTCTGAATTTACGAACGGACAATCTGACAACGCTCTGAGTTTACGAACGCCCAGAGCGCACTCTGAGCACACTCTGGCACTCCAGATTGAATTTACGAACACAACCGTAGTATAAACCAGCCTTTAGGCTTGAAATCTTTGGTTGTTTAGTACATGTCCTCACATGTGAATCCTTAAAGAGATGGGTGGGGCTAAAGCTTAAGAGGGTATGAACGATGCTGAATGGGTGTAGACAAAGAAGAGCTCTCCAGTAGGTGTACCAAAACATTCAAGGGCCATTTCTTCAAAAGTGGGGTTACAAGTTTATCAACTTTAATAGCAGAATTACTTTCCCATTGTTCCTCAAAGGTAGTCTATGAAATACCATTTTATAGCTCCGAATCACTACTTTTATCCAATGTAAAAAATAAAATTTCAAATGTTGCTACATAAGACCGAATCGAGCCGGTCGGTCACATTTTAATTGGGCGGTCGCTTGAAGAATTGCCCTCCGTGTGCATGCGTTTGTGCCGTGTTTACATTCAGCTGTACTGATCATATCCCATTCCATCATAAAAGGAGTCACTATCAGCCCCCTAAACCCTCCATACCCCTATATGGTACAATATACATTACAACCCCCCTAACACCTCCAACCATCTCCCCGAAACATCCATGTTCCCTCTGCAGGCAGCTGCTCCTCATGCCCCCCACCCCCCCACACCCAGGCAGCTCCTCACCAGGAAATCCCTCTCATCCCCCTGATCCCCAGTTTGTGTCCGGGGACCAGTGACCTTACTCAGCCCTCAGTCACTGGGCTTACCCTGTCAACAGGACCAGTTATAGTACACTGCCTGGTGCTCCCCTAACTGGAACTCTATTCAGACCGAGGGAGTGAGTTGTTCTGAGTTACAGATGGTTAACGCACAAGCAGAGAAAGACATTTACACTGAGTGGACAAAACATTAGGAACACCTGCTCTGTCCATGACATAGACCAACCAGGTGAATCCAGGTGAAAGCTATGATCCCTTATTGATGTCACTTGTTAAATCCACTTTAATCAGTGTAGATGAAGGGGGGAGACATGTTAAAGAAGGATTTTAAAGCCTTGAGACAATTGAGACATGGATTGTGTATGTGTGCCATTCAGAGGGTTAATGGGCAAGACAAAATATTTAAGTGTCTTTGAACGGGATGTGGTAATAGGTGCAAGGTGCAGCGGTTTGAGTGTCTCAAGAACTGCAACGCTGCTAGGTTCTTCACGCTCAACAGTTTCCCGTGTGTATCAAGAATGGTCCACCACCCAAAGGACATCCAGCCAAGTTGACACAACTGTGGGAAGCATTGGAGTGAAAATGGACCAGCATCCCTATGGAACGCTTTTGACACCTTGTAGAGTCCATGCCCCGATGAATTGAGGATGTTCTGAGAACAAAGCGTCAAAACTCAATATAATATATTTGTGGAACGTATTCGGAAATATAACTTTTCCAAAATAGCCTGGAATGGGATGGCACATTCTGTGGTCTCTATCTCTATACGCTATACTGCTAGAGCGAGACATTCCATTACGGCCCTTAGTGTGTGTCCAGTGTTACTTCCCTGATTGTCTCTAAGTGGGGCCTGGGATCAGTAGCTGGCCTGTGTCCAGCTCCACTTAACTTCAGCAGAGAGAGAGAGAGAGAGAGAGAGAGAGAGAGAGAGAGAGAGAGAGAGAGAGAGAGAGAGAGAGAGAGAGAAAGAGAGAGGGAGAGAGGACAAAAGGCATCAGGGGAGACAAGGACAAATCATCTTTAGATGAAGTGTTTTAAGTGCTCCTCTTCACCTCCCACGTTACCACCATGAATCAGGTGACCTCTGCTCACCGCGTGCCGGCGAACAGGATATAAACAACGCCACGTCAGAGAACAGACGGTTGACGAGTGGAAGCTAGGGAAAGTGGAAAACCATGAGGGCGTCCATCTTACTCGCCACCATGTGTCAAAACGTCGTACCATACCCTGACCACCTGCCAAACCTCTTACATCTCGGCTTGGCCCGGTCCGGTCAATGGCCGACAGTCATCTTGGTTTCCGTCTCTCCTCAGACGACGCAAGCTAGGCAGTGTCTTTGTTTTATGCAAATCCATGCATATGAGAAGGGATGGGGAGAGGAGGGGAGGGCGATGAGCAGTCTGGCCACGTAGCTCCAGGAGGACAGGCTGAGTGATGGAAACAAAGAGCCAGGGACTGAGTGTCCTTGCCTGGGGAAAGAGAGTCCTGACTCTGGTTTGAGCTGGAGCGGGCCAGCCACCACCAGCCATCAGGACACAGGTGTCACCATCTGAGCATCAGACACGACTGAGAGAGTAAAAGATTAGTTAGGACAACAATGTCTTTTTTTTCCTTCTTTTTTTTAGGGAATAAATAATGCTTTTCGTGAACTAACGCTCACACTTAACTTTTTTATTTTATTTTTATTACTAGCTCTGACTTTGCTGATAGCTACTTTATTGAGGAAAAATGTACTTACTATGACTGTGATATGTGGTTGTCCCTCTTAGCTATCTTAAGATGAAGGCACTAACTGTAAGTCGCTCTGGATAAGAACGTCTGCTAAATGAATAAACTGTAAAAATGTAAATGTAATGAAAACAGGAGCACTCATAGAATAAGGGCTACTGTGTCTGTGTGTGAGGAGAGGGGTTATGGCTGAGACCTAGTTTGTCCTTTTTACCAAGAGATGTTCTAGTGTGTGTGTGTTCAGACCTGACTGGGAGGACGGCAGGCAGACACCTTACCCTAGGGGTGGCCCTGGCAGAGGGGGACTGGAGTTCAACACCCAGCAGGGGAAAGAGACCCGGAATCTGCTGACAAGGACAAAGTGACAGGTGTGTGTGTCTGTGTGTGTGTGTTTGTGTGTGTATGTGTGTGTTTGTGTGTGTGCACGTGTTCCCATGCTTATGAGTTGAGGGATGAAGGGGATGAAGAGGCTGGCTTGTGTGCCATTGAGTGAGTGTGTGTGTGCGTGGTCAGATGTGGGGCAGGGTCTAACGGGCAGGGAGGGCCACCACCCGTGGCTGTGTGACCGTGTGACAGTAGGGTGGCTTGGGTCAGACACGCTGACTCAGTTTCAGCCACACACAGCACCCCTTTCACAAAGTCGCCCTTCTCACTATCACCACAGAGTGAGTGTGTGTGCCTCTATGAGTCCATTTTTCACCCACGCCACTGTGTGTGAGTGTGTGTGTGTCTTTTCCATGCCTGTGTGTGAATGGCACAACATCATCCTCTCGCCTTCACCACTTCTCTCTAGCTGCTCAGTAATACTCTCTTCCCCTCCCCTCCCCTCCTCTGTCCCAGAGCGCTAACTCTATTTCTGGTTGCCATGCAGGATGTTGGCCTCCCTAGACTAGGAGGGCAGATGAAATCCATCCAGATTGACCTGTCATGCGAAAGAGGGGAAAGTGATGGAGGGACGTGGGAGAGGGGGTAGAGAGGCGAAGGAGAGTGGGAAGGGGAGGAGGGAAGAGCAGGGGTACGGGTCAACAGTTGAGGGTGATTTATTTGCATCAGGACCGGGGCGACATGTTCCCCCTTTACCCCTAGACGAGGACAAACCCTGTCTACCGCAACCCCCCCCCCCCATCTCTCTCTCTCTCTCTCTCTCTCTCTCTCTCTCTCTCTCTCTCTCTCTCTCTCTCTCTCTCTCTCTCTCTCTCTCTCTCTCTCTCTCTCTCTCTCTCTCTCTCTCTCTCTCTCTCTCTCTCTATCTATCCCTCTCTCGCCCTCTTCCCTCCTCCACCTGCCTCTCGGAAAGGAGTGAGAAACTGGAGAAGTGTGCAGTAGGATTGTGTCTATATTTAGCCTGGTTAACCGAAGACGCTGCGGTCTGGCTTTAAGGTTAAAAATATAGATCTCCATGTACAGCCAGCTGGGTACAGTAGACGTCACCCACTGTCAGGCACCATGAATCATGATCACTTTCCCCCCAGCCTGGCCCAGCCTTGGGCTCTGGGTTCTGTTATAGGCTCTTTAGTCTCTACATCATAGACTGAGAAACGTATCTTAGACACTTGCCTTCAGACTAGCGCTCTATAATACGTTCTGGGTATCTCTAGACCTCTATCTCTGTCAGAGAGAGCAGGGCATAGGATTTAAAGACTATAAGACTGTAGCCAGTGACATTAGAGACATAAAATGTTTGACTAAGGGTTAAGAATGTTAGCAGTGTGGCACATACACTGAGTGTACAAAACATTAGGAACACCTTCCTAATATTGAGTTGCAACCCCTTTTGCCTTTAGAACAGCCTCAATTCATCCGGGCATGGACTCAACACGGTGTCGAAAGCGTTCCACAGGGATGCTGGCCCATGCTGACTCCAATGCTTCCCACAGTTGTGTCAAGTTGGCTAGATGTCCTTTGGGTGGTGGATCATTCTTGATACCCACGGAAAACTGTTGAGCATGAAAACCCCAGCAGCGTTGCAGTTCTTGACACACTCAAACCGGTGTGCCTGGCACCTACTACCATACCTCGTTCAAAGGCACTTACATATCTTGCCCATTCACCCTCTGAATGCCACACATACACAATCCATGTCTCAAGGCTTAAAAATCATTATTTAACCTGTCTCCTCCCCTTCATCTATACTGATTGAAGTGGATTTAACAGGTGACAGCAATAAGGGAGCATAGCTTTCACCTGGACTCACCTGGTCAGTCAATGTCATGGAAAGAGCGGGTGTTCTTAATGTTTTGTATACTCAGTGTATGTCTATCTACTGTAAATAAAGACAGAGGGAAAGAACAAGGGAGTACTATTCAGTACCACCAGGGTTTCTGCCTCCCCTCCTCTAAGCTGGACTGGGCTTGGTTGTGAAGTGGTGCTAGATTTAGCCCAGGGCGTATGGGCATAGCTACACTTTGCTAATTATTTTCCTGTGACATAATTCTCAGCATGGCACTCCTCTCTTCTCTCCCAAGCCTAAAAACAAAGAGTCAGCAGTAAGAGCCTAATCAGCCCCACACAGGGTGTGAAGGACCTGGGTAGTGTAGTGTAGTGTAGTGGAGGAGGTATGGCAGGGGTGGGGCAGAGCAGGGCAGGGTAGGCCCAAAGAGAGAGACACACACATATCACCTGGCTGAGAGGAAGGACGCAGGTGGCGGCCAGCCACTGTCTCTGCACAATAACACTGCCATTTGCTTGTTAATATTGTTTGTCTAATTTATCTTACCCTCAGCAATTGCAGATAAAATCACTAGCATTTAGAGGACTGAGAGGGGAAGGCGTACTAGACAGATACATTTGTTTGTATCAGACCAGCATCCTGCCCAGTGGGCTAAACTGTGGAGAGCTACTGGACATCATAGGTCTCTTGACAGAGCACTTACTGGTGAAGGCCTTGGACCAGACCACCACTAATAGTGGACACTGCCTGGAAGCCTGTACCTCAGTCTATAGCCTTGCAGTCCACACATTAGCCATTGGCAAGGAAACTATGTAAATGGTTTTAAAACCCAGTAAGATGTCCTCATATAAACTCTCTAACATGAGATGGACTCTTCCCACAGTCTCTCTGTCTGTCTCTGTCTCTGTCTCTAACTCGGTCTCTCTCTCTCTCTCTCTCTCTCTCTCTCTCTCTCTCTCTCTCTCTCTCTCTCTCTCTCTTGACTGAGTCTCTGTCATTCTCCCCTCTCCTTCCATCCTTGTTACAACCTCCTCACACCTCAATGACAACCCTCTCCTTCTTCCTCTTGTGTACTTCTTTTAGAACAGTACACCCTGCCTCCTCACCTGATCACCTCCAAACGTCTCCCTTCTCCTCCTTTTCCTCCTTAGCAAACAGTACATCCCTCCCTCCGCTCCTTCCAAGAAAACCTTCCCTCCGTCCCCTCCGTCCCCTCCCTCCCTGCCGCCCTAGATGGCACCTTTCTCTCCTTCCTCCTCCCCTTTCTTCCCTCCAAACCGCACCTGCCTCCCTCGTCCTCTCTTCTTCTCCTCCACTCCAAACATCAGTCCCCCCCTCGTTAGCTTGATGAATGGCTTCACTGCAGGGAAAGTGCTGATTTTTGCTGGCTGTTATTAATTTCAAACACTCAGAGAAAAGCAAGTGAGTCAATCAATAAGGAAATGAACACACTGAATAGCATCGGCTCTCACAGTTATTCCCCCTGTGCCCATGTCCTCCACAAGCCCAGACTGCTGTTTACACACATACTGTATATGTGTGTACATATATATTTCTATAGATTCCCTCTATAGCTGCTGCACACTTCACAGTGTATTAGACTCATATGAATGTAATTGTATTGTGCAGGTTGACTTAACCAAGTATAAACCTCTGTATACAAGATTATGGCATGGTATTCATGATCATTCATAAACGTCAATGCGACTTAATACGACTGACCCAAACTAAAGCAGGGGATTTCTTAAGATGATTTATACAGTGTCTGGTGATGTGGAGTTCATTAAGATCCACTGAAGTGACAGAGTCCGTGTGTAGACTAGTGCATATGTATGTTGTTGTATCCTGCACTTCCAGGGGAGGAGAGGTGGTAGCACAGAGATGTGGGAGAGCAGAGCAGAGTAAACAGTCATCGAGAGAGCCACAGTGCTCTCTGTCGTAGTTTTTTCTTTCACACTAACACACAATCTAAAGCCATCAGATTACCTCCATGCATCACAGAAACTCCCTCAGCCATTCATAAAGGAGGAGGACAAACAGAGGGTGAAGGAAGGGAACGAGGGAGGGGGGAGAGAGAGAGAAGAAAGTGTGCTTCCAGGGCAGAGTTATTGCGGCACATTAAAGGGGATGGTGTCCACAATCCGGCCATAGCTTTATGTCTAAGTGCACATTAGTTATAGCCCACTGTTAATGTTCTGTGCACATTCCTTTATGTAATAAACCCAAACACATAATGGCCTAGCAGTTTTAGTGAAGTCCAACATTTTTAGAAAGTTGGAGCTCATTTAATGCATTTCTATACAATTTAAAAACTCTAAAATGCTATTTGGAGAACACCAAATACAAGCAAAAATTACCCCAGCCATTATCACATTGGTTGCTGTAGCTTCATTCACCTCAGTCGATCTACAAACACATAGCCGAGCTATACAATTAGCTGCAACACATTAACTCACATGAACTCAGCACCGGGATTAAAAACTATAATTTAATACATACTGAGGGATCTGTTAGCAGAAAAAGTAATTTATTAACAAAAGGTAAACAAATCAGTTTGCTTTACAGATTTTTTGTACTAGTTTTACAGCACATTTCCTGCAATTCTACACATTTTGTGATGACTTATGCCAGGTTAATATCATATCTGAGTGAGAGTGACTAATAAATCAATGTGAGCCCCCTTGAGGTCAGGGCCCCTGGGCACGTGCCCTGCATGCCCGGTCCGCAATTCGGCCATGATTACAACAATAGATAGGCTAGACTAAATACACTAATATACCAATCTAAAAAATATGACTGACATTGGCTAATTGAGTGACTATCAGTGAGTGACATATAACAAGAGGAAAACTGCTGCAACCAAGTTTCCAATTGCACGTTGTGTATTCTAGTATTCTAACTCTCAACAGTAAGTTGAGAACCTGACTTATTGATTTTTTTAAATACAAAATGGCCGAGGTCCGGATCTCATATGTAGCTACGGCCCTGCTTGCTTCTCATAGGTGATAGAGATTATGCAAGAGGTGAAGAGGACAATTGTCAGCATTGTTTATTTCATTTTCTAATTAAGACTGTTGTCAAAAACCCAAGTATTATCCTGCCCTCCGAGAGACAAAAATAAAACTTGGCAGATATCATCACCATATTTACAATGTGTTGAGATAAACGTAATCTCGTCGTCTGTAACAAAAAATATACATTGTAGAGTCACACGTTCTTCTCGTTTGTGTGGTCTGGCTAACACTCCCACTCCGCTACCAGGCTTGTGTTTCACCTGGTTTCTGTAATGATAACCATATTTGATATCAAATTAATAAGCGTCCTGCTTGGTTGAAGCCAGCACTCTGCTGCCCACCCCGCCATAGATTTAAAGCAAACAATTCACAGGTAATGCATCTAAATGAAGTCATATTTTTATCAGCTTGTATGTTTGGGAGGCTCAGCTCGTAAATCAATGTGTGTGAATTCAGCAGAATGGGTAACTGAGGAGACGGTGAACACCCCAGGATTCTAGTTAATAGAGTAAACAGGGCGAGAGAAAGAAGTGGATAGAGAAAGGGAGAGAGAAGGAGAAGAGTAAAGAAGATAAAAGAGAAAAACATAAATCAAGAAAGATTAAAAGAAAAATAAACATCTAGAGAGGGAAAAAGAAACAAGATTTTGAAATGATGACACTTTGGGTGTTCATGCAGCAGGCATTTGTGAGGGAGATGACTAAGAGAGGGAGAGGAGTGGGGGACAGGATGGAGAGAGGGAGAGGAGTGGGGGACAGGATGGAGAGAGGGAGAGGAGTGGGGGACAGGAGATGGAAAGGGAGAGGAGTGGGGGACAGGAGATGGAAAGGGAGAGGAGTGGGGGACAGGAGATGGAGCGCCACCTGTCTTTTGCTCTGAAAGTAGAGCCCTGGTGCCCTTTCCCCTTTGACCTACTGATGTACTGTCTATGACCATGTCTAATGGAAAACATCCCCCTGGCAGACATACTTTCCACTGGTGAGGTGCCTGCCTGCTACTGTTGTGGACCCTGGGGAGTGGAGAGGTAGAGAGAGATGGAGGGAGTAGTAGTAAAGGAGAGGGGGGAGGAGGGAGTTGTAGAGACAGATGAGGAGAAGATGAGGAGGGAGTGTTTTGTGGAGGGAGAGGTAGAGAGGGAAGAGGAGAATGGGAAGAGGTAGAGAGGGAAGAAGGGGAGATGAGGAGGGTGTGTTTTGTGGAGGAGGGAGAGAAGGGGGGGAGGAGGGAGTGGTAAACAGAGAGGAGGAGAGGGGGTGGAGAGAGAGGGGAAGGAGGGGTAGCCTATATGAGCAGGACCAGCGGGGGTGGTGGAGCCTGTATGTCTGCTTCATGGCTCTCTGAGCCCAGACATAACCATTGTGTTTACAAGCCTTAGTTGCCCTTACTGTTAAATTATTGGTGTGGGGGACGCGTGGAGGGGAGGGAGGGAGGGAGAGGGAGGGGGAGGGAGGGGGGAGTAAATACTTATCTTCTCTCTCCCTCTCTTTCATAGTTCTGGTTAACCAGGCTTAAGAATGCTCTTTGTGTTTTCTAATGACAGACTCTGGGTACTGACTGACTGAGCCTATGAGAGACCCTAGAGACCCTAAAGAGACCATAGCCTCAGTGACTGAGCTCTCCAGAGAGAAGGAGGCAGAAAGAAGGCTCTGTTTTGAACAGTGGCTTTGCTGGGCCTCAACTGAGATAGAGGGGCTATGGGGGGCCCATGTTGTCTCCCATGCTACTAGGGCAGGCATGCCATGTAGTGGAGCAAGACATACACTACATTACCAAAAGTATGTGGACACCTGCTTGTCGAACATCTCATTCGAAGGTCATGGGCATTAATATGGAGTTGGTACCCCCTTTGATGCTATAACAGCCTCCACTCTTCTGGGATGGCTTTCCACTAGATGTTGGAACATTGCTGCGGGCACTTACTTCAATTCAGCCACAAGAGCATTAGTGAAGTCGAGCACTGAGGTTGGGCGATTAGGCCTGGCTTGCAGTCGGCATTCCAATTTATCCCAAAGGTGTTTGATTGGGTTGAGGTCAGGTCTCTGTGCAGGCCAGTCAAGTTATTCTACACCGATCTCGACAAACCATTTCTGTATGGATCTCGCTTTGTGCACGGGGGCATTGTCATGCTGAAACAGGAAAGGGCCTTCCCCAAACTTTTGCCACAAAGTTGGAAGCAAAGAATATCATTGTATGCTGTAGCGTTAAGATTTCCCTTCACTGGAACTAAGAAGCCCAGTTGACCGGGGCAGCTCTAGCTGGGCAGAAATTTGAAGAACTGACTTGTTGGAAAGGTGGCATCCTATGACGGTGCCATGTTGAAAGTCACTGATCTCTTCAGAAAGGCCATTCTACTGCCAGTTTTTGTCTATGGAGATTGCATGGCTGTGTGCAAGAGAAATAGTCGAATCCACTAATTTGAAGAGGTGTCCACATACCTTTGTATATCTGGCGGCCGTTAAAACACAGTACCAAAGAAGAATCATGGGAGACCCACCACAATGGTTTTCTGAGTCTCAGGGCTGAAGGAAGCCTTTCACTGTGTGTGTTTGTAGCTCTCTCTCTCTCTCCCTCTCTCTCTCTCTCTCTCTCTCTCTCTCTCTCTCTCTCTCTCTCTCTCTCTCTCTCTCTCTCTCTCTCTCTCTCTCTCTCTCTCTCTCTCTCTCTCTCTCTCTCGCTCTTATCATGATCTATTCTGCCCTGGACATTGACTATTAAAGGAGACCGGTGAGTTCACCATCTGAGATACTCTCTGGTTGCGAGGAGAAGAGTGGAGTGCAGCCTAGAATGACATTATCGGAAACAAACCAGAATGAATACTGGAACCATGAAAGAGATACCACTCCGGCCGCAATTATCTCTGTCTAAACTTCTGTCTGTCTGGTAGGATGACACTAATAACTCCTGACAGACAATAGTTAGCTCAGCTGGCCTCTATGGATACGAGTTGTGTCTGTTTGTTGGAATGTTTGCTTTGTTCTTCTTTACTTGGTACGACTCTTGTTTGTAAAAACAAATGCATCACTTCCTCTCTGTGTGTCCTGAAGGGAGAAAGAACCACACTCTGCACTGCTTTCTTACTGAAACAACCTGCCCCATGTCTTACACACCATGCACACTCCCCACTTATACACACATCCGTCCCCCCTGGTCTACACACTCCCAACTCTCTCTCTCTCTCTCCGACCATTTACATTCTCCCATCTCATCTGTTTCGATGATGTTGGGAGAGGCGTGTATGTCCCATCAGACATTTAGATCCTTACTTGTTAGATGTGTACATGTTGTAAACAGTTGTTGTGTTCAAGTTAGAGAGGAAGAGAGGGAGGGAGAAAGATAGGAGGAACGATGCATTTCCTCAGTTCCTGTGGCTGTAGTGGAATAGTTGTGGTGATGGCTAGTGACAGCTGAGGGAGCGAGGGAGCCGGAGAGGAGTATCACTCCAAAATCCCCTAACAACAGAAAGGAGAGGAGAAGAGAAGGAGAGTGATTTAGGCTAAACCACTCTCTCCTAGCCTCTATCTCTCTCTCATTCTCTCTCTCTCCCTCGCTCTCCATCTCTATCTCTATCTCTTTCCCATACGCACACATGCTCACACAATCAAACACTTTGTAGTTTATTATTATTTATTGTAAAGAGTTTTTCATTTACAGCGGCTTGCGAAAGTATTCACCCCCCTTGGCATTTTTCCTATTTTGTTGCCTTACAACCTGGAATTAAAATGGATTTGTTGGGGGTTTGTATCATTTGATTTACACAACATGCCTACCACTTTGAAGATGCAAATATGTTTTATTGTGAAACAAACAAGAAATAAGACAAAAAAACAGAAAACTTGATCGTGCATAACTATTCACCCCCCCAAAGTCAATACTTTGTAGAGCATCCTTTTGCAGCAATTACAGCTGCAAGTCTCTTGGGGTATGTCTCTATAAGCTTGGCACATCTAGCCACTGGGATTTTTGCCCATTCTTCAAGGCAAAACTGCTCCAGCTCCTTCAAGTTGGATGGGTTCCGCTGGTGTACAGCAATCTTTAAGTCATACCACAGATTCTCAATTGGATTGAAGTCTGGGCTTTGACTATGCCATTCCAAGACATTTACATTTTTCCCCTTAAACCACTTGAGTGTTGCTTTAGCAGTATGCTTAGGGTCATTGTCCTGCTGGAAGGTGAACCTCCGTCCCAGTCTCACATCTCTGGAAGACTGAAACAGGTTTCCCTCAAGAATTTCCCTGTATTTACCGCCGTCCATCATTCTTTCAATTCTGACCAGTTTCCCAGTCCCTGCCAATGAAAAACATGGTGTGTTCTCGGGGTGATGAGAGGTGTTGGGTTTGCGCCAGACATAGCGTTTTCCTTGAAGGCCAAAAGCTTCCTTTACGGAAGAGTGGCCTGAAAAAAGCCATTGCTTAAAGAAAAAATAAGCAAACACATTTGGTGTTCGCCAAAAGGCATGTAGGAGACTCCCCAAACATATGGAAGAAGGTACTCTGGTCAGATGGGACTAAAATTGAGCTTTTTGGCCATCAATGAAAACGCTATGTCTGGCGCAAACCCAACACCTCTCATCACCCCGAGAACACCATCCCCACAGTGAAGCATGGTGGTGGCAGCATCATGCTGTTGGGATGTTTTTCATCAGCAGTGACTGGGAAACTGGTCGGAATTGAAGGAATGATGGATGGCGCTAAATACAGGGAAATTCTTGAGGGAAACCTGTTTCAGTTTTCCAGAGATTTGAGACTGGGACGGAGGTTCACCTTCCAGCAGGACAATGACCCTAAGCATACTGCTAAAGCAACACTCAAGTGGTTTAAGGGGAAACATTTAAATACCTTGGAATGGCATAGTCAAAGCCCAGACCTCAATCCAATTGAGAATCTGTGGTATGACTTAAAGATTGCTGTACACCAGCGGAACCCATCCAACTTGAAGGAGCTGGAGCAGTTTTGCCTTGAAGAATGGACAAAAATCCCAGTGGCTAGATGTGCCAAGCTTATAGAGACATACCCCAAGAGACTTGCAGCTGTAATTGCTGCAAAAGGTGGCTCTACATTTTACATTTTACATTTTAGTCATTTAGCAGATGCTCTTATCCAGAGCGACTTACAGTTAGTGAGTGCATACATTTTTCATACTGGCCCCCCGTGGGGGGTGAATAGTTATGCACGCTCCAGTTTTCCGTTTTTTTGTCTTATTTCTTGTTTGTTTCACAATAAATCATATTTCGCATCTTCAAAGTGGTAGGCATGTTGTGTAAATCAAATGATACACACCCCCAACAAATCCATTTTAATTCCAGGTTGTAAGGCAACAAAATAGGAAAAATGCCAAGGGGTGTGAATACTTTCGCAATCCACTGTATGTACCTTCAGATCTCATCCTCCTCTTCCTCATCATGTCCTGGTATTATCTCTGGCAGAATGTTCACCTCCTATCACTATAAAGAGAGGGAGTGTGTGTGTTTGTACAGTCCATGTGGGCCTCTTTATCTCCTGGCCAGGGTGTGAGCACATGGAGGTCAGAGGCAGGGCTGGCTGTGTGTGTCTCCATTCCCACGGCTGATGTCTCACAGCCACATTGGTCACAGGAGGATGAAGAGACTATGGATTTTTCCTCTTCTTTGCATTCTCCGCAGCAGGCAGATTAGACAGGAGATAAGTGGAGCCTGGCCCATTCAAAGCAGCTCTAAGCTCAACACTGTAGTGCCGCCTGACCCGGGCTCTCTGGTTCAGGGAGCCACACACTGGCATACACGCACACACACAGGTAGGCAGGCACGCATTCATGCAAATGCACACACACACAAATGCATAATATGCACATACACACATGCAGGCACACATGCGTGGACACCACACTACACACACACACACACACACACTCTTTCCATATCCCCTCCCCTTTTCTTCGTTGATACCCATTCTGCAAGATAAAGTACATTGGTGAAACACTGAGGAAGCTGAGCTTGCTGTCAACACGTTCACAACCACTGACTGTACACACACAGACAAAAATACACAAACACACAAACATTCCCTAGCATACACTTATGGAGACTGACACGTACTGTATGTCGGCACACACACAACATGGGAAAACATGAAAGATAGAGAGAGAGAAAAAGAGAAGGGAGAGAAAGCGGAGGGAGACATATGGGGGAGGGAGAAAGAAAGACAGAAAGATTGAGGGAGGTAGGCAGAGACAGAGCGAGAATTCAAAGGCCCGTTGCCCTCACAAGCAATTAGAATAATTTCAAATTAATATGAAAGCGTTCGCTGCAGTCTTATCTGCATCCCAAGGAGAAGACTCTCCTCCTCCTCAATCAAAATGCATGAGTGGCCTCCCTGACGGAAACACTGACACCCTGCCATATGTTGGGTTCCTCTCTCTATTCCCTCGCTCTTCAGCTTGCAGCTCTCGCCCTGTAAAAAATACTGCAAATACATGCACACAGACAGGTTGGCATACAGAGAGAGCTAGGGAGAGGCTGTAATGGGGCTGTAACTGAACTGTCTCTGAACTGTCTTGTTCCGAATTGTTTTGTTCTGTCTTTTTGGTATTTTTTTGTCAATGTAAATCTTGCTTTCACCTCAGCTAAAACTATTTCTCAGACTGCAGGCTATTCGGTTGACCAGTGTCAACATTGTCTGCATAGCAGTGGTGTGTATTCATACATGCCAAGAGAAACCAGGCTTCTTCAAAACATTGACAAAGAAAAAAAGAAAAAAAGAAACAAAATAATTGATATTTTGTCTCTCTGTGTTTCATAAATGTCCTTAAATTCGCAAGAGGCTGAATATATCTCACCGGAGAAAGCATCTGAGCGAATGAAACAACGACCCTCTATCTCTCTATCTGATGCTGTCTGGTCAGAAAGAGTATGACATTGTTGCTGCCTCTAGCATTGAATGCAAGGGAAGCCTGCAAGCATTTGGCCTCCCTTGATAAAAGAAAAGTATAAAGTAATAGCCAATCATCATTGAGCTAAACTGAGTGAGCTCAGCTGTGAATGGTCCTGGCGCACCAAAAAAAAGTTTCAATGGAAACCAGTTTGGATTTAGACCAATCACATCACCAGCCAAACGTCATTGTTGACAGAAAAAAACTTGAATTGTTGTATCTCGTTTTGTTGTTGTCCTCCGGTGGCTAGCTAGCTAGCTAAAATTGGCCCTTCCTTAATTAGCCTTGGATGGAGATAGGGATTTTGACTTGTGGTTTTACTTAATTTTCCATACTGGCCAATGATTATAACGGTGATTCTGATCCAACCATAAATTCATACATTGTGCCCCTGACCTGAGACGATGGGAGTTCAACATGTAGCTAGATGTAGTATGCTAATATTAACTAGCTGGCCTGGCGTATCGTTGCCAATGAAAGGAAGTTAGGCTAGCGAGCAAGTATTTTAGCCATAGACCATTTAGGCAACATGAAAGAGGAGGATGGCATTGGCGTGATCTCTACAAGTAGGGTGAGTCAACATGTTTTTTCTACTTGCACGCACACACACACACCACACACACACATAAATCAGTACCATGGACAGCCATATCATATAATTAGCTTACGTTGATTGGACTAAATAGTTTTTGGTTTCTTTTAGTTGTCAGTGTATTAGACTAAGCATAGTTGGTTAGATGATGTTGAAGTTGAAATGGTGCTGGAATAGTGGAGGCAGCTCCTGTTTCCTTTGCTACTTGCGGAAACTCTCCACGGTTCTAAATCAATAGTTATTTAGTAGTCCGAAAATGTCGGAAACATTACCTTGCTTGACCATGCTGCAGGCCATGTAACTGTTTGTTACATGCAGTATGTTGTGTATTTCACCGGACAGATGTTGCTCTCCGGTTTTGTAATGAAACAAAGGTGTGGTTGAATTTATTCTGCCACTGTGTCTTCTTATTGTCTCGGCCTTAGGCCTATATATCACAGTTGCAAGGCATATGAACTAACAGGTTATAGAGCATACAACGCAATTATCATTTACACATAGGTTGTAAAATGGCTTTTTCTTCTGGATTGGCTTCCCCGGTGATTTTACCCACTCACCACTAGACACATAGTAAAGAAGATATACAGTAATGTGCCATTATTTCAACACATCCACCATGTAAAATGGTGACAGTCAAGGGATAAAGTTGCAGGGCAAGGTTATTGTTGTTGGAAAGATGTGTTTTTGTGATCGTGTGTGTGTCTGTGTGTGTGTGTGTGTGTGTGTGTGTGTGTGTGTGTGTGTGTGTGTGTGTGTGTGTGTGTGTGTGTGTGTGTGTGTGTGTGTATGTGACCGTGTTTGTGACTGTGTGAAGTGACCGTTGCTGGTTTCTGGATGTTGGGCGACGTGTGAATCACTGGTAGGATGTGTCGTTCACATACCACTCAAAACTGCCATCATCAGCGTGTGTGTGTGTGTGTGTGTGTGTGTGTGTGTGTATGGGTGAGATTGTGACATCAGATTGTGTTCAGTATGCCCTGACACTTCTAGGTAATATTCATTCCCTGTGTGTACTCTACAGTATAGTAGGAAATAGTGAATATCTTATTTTAAAACCCATAATTTCAATACACCTGCAAAAGGCACTTCTGAGTGCATGTCTTTTCAACTACTAGTAGACCTATACATTCTAGTAGAATATATCTCTCTCCTGTCTTTGTACCAGGGCAGGGTGGCAGGCAGGCAGCTTGTCTCCGTCTGCGTCATTAGGGAGCCTGCTCGTTGTCACGGACACACAGAGGGCATTCACTGCCATGCCATGCGTGGGACAGGAAGTGTGTGTGGTGAGGATGGCATAAGCAGAGTGCAGTGCTCTTCCCTGGCACCGTCATCTCACTACACCTAGAGTACATATGAGGGGTCAAGGACGAGACACACACACACACACGTGCAAACACACACAGGCACGCACAAACACACACACACGCATTACTATCGATACAAGCGAATGCGATCACAAATAGTCTATATGTATGAGAGTGTGTCTGTATGTTTTGTCTGTGTGTATACAGTGGGGGAAAAAAGTATTTAGTCAGCCACCAATTGTGCAAGTTCTCCCACTTAAAAAGATGAGAGAGGTCTGCAATTTTCATCATAGGTACACGTCAACTATGACAGACAAATTGAGAAAAAAAAATCCAGAAAATCACATTGTAGGATTTTTAATGAATTTATTTGCAAATTATGGTGGAAAATAAGTATTTGGTCACCTACAAACAAGCAAGATTTCTGGCTCTCACAGACCTGTAACTTCTTCTTTAAGAGGCTCCTCTGTCCTCCACTCGTTACCTGTATTAATGGCACCTGTTTGAACTTGTTATCAGTATAAAAGACACCTGTCCACAACCTCAAACAGTCACACTCCAAACTCCACTATGGCCAAGACCAAAGAGCTGTCAAAGGACACCAGAAACAAAATTGTAGACCTGCACCAGGCTGGGAAGACTGAATCTGCAATAGGTAAGCAGCTTGGTTTGAAGAAATCAACTGTGGGAGCAATTATTAGGAAATGGAAGACATACAAGACCACTGATAATCTCCCTCGATCTGGGGCTCCACGCAAGATCTCACCCCGTGGGGTGAAAATGATCACAAGAACGGAGAGCAAAAATCCCAGAACCACACGGGGGGATCTAGTGAATGACCTGCAGAGAGCTGGGACCAAAGTAACAAAGCCTACTATCAGTAACACACTACGCCGCCAGGGACTCAAATCCTGCAGTGCAGACGTGTCCCCCTGCTTAAGCCAGTACATGTCCAGGCCAGTCTGAAGTTTGCTAGAGTGCATTTGGATGATCCAGAAGAGGATTGGGAGAATGTCATATGGTCAGATGAAACCAAAATAGAACTTTTTGGTAAAAACTCAACTCGTCGTGTTTGGAGGACAAAGAATGCTGAGTTGCATCCAAAGAACACCATACCTACTGTGAAGCATGGGGGTGGAAACATCAGGCTTTGGGGCTGTTTTTCTGCAAAGGGACCAGGAAGACTGATCCGTGTAAAGGAAAGAATGAATGGGGCCATGTATCGTGAGATTTTGAGCGAAAACCTCCTTCCATCAGCAAGGGCATTGAAGATGAAACGTGGCTGGGTCTATCAGCATGACAATGACCCCAAACACACCGCCCAGGCAACGAAGGAGTGGCTTCGTAAGAAGCATTTCAAGGTCCTGGAGTGGCCTAGCCAGTCTCCAGATCTCAACCCCATAGAAAATCTTTGGAGGGAGTTGAAAGTCCGTGTTGCCCAGCGACAGCCCCAAAACATCACTGCTCTAGAGGAGATCTGCATGGAGGAATGGGCCAAAATACCAGCAACAGTGTGTGAAAACCTTGTGAAGACTTACAGAAAACGTTTGACCTGTGTCATTGCCAACAAAGGGTATCTAACAAAGTATTGAGAAACTTTTGTTATTGACCAAATACTTATTTTCCACCATAATTTGCAAATAAATTCATAAAAAATCCTACAATGTGATTTTCTGGATTTTTTTTCCTCATTTTGTCTGTCATAGTTGACGTGTTCCTATGATGAAAATTACAGGCCTCTCTCATCTTTTTAAGTGGGAGAACTTGCACAATTGGTGGCTGACTAAATACTTTTTTTCCCCACTGTATGTCTGTGTCCACACACTCTTGGCAGCAGCGGGCACACACACTGTGTGAGTGCTGTAAATAGGTGGTGTATGGGTCTCTGCTGTGTTGGGGCCAATTTTAGAGCTCGCGCAGGAAACCAGGCCACTCTGACAGCCATGCACCCTGCCAGCCAGTACTGAACACAACACACCAGCTCCAGAACCTTCTGTCTCACACACACCGATACACACACACTACACAACAGATACACACACACGTTATTATACATTTTCCCTTGTACCACACCACCGCTACTCCACAACATCATTCTACCATTTCATTTCTCTGATATTCAATCGAACATTTTCCTTGTTGTCTGCTAATTCTGTAGCGCTGCTCTACTGTAATCCTGAGCTGTGCAGAATCCTTCCCTGGAAGGACCTTGAACTAGAGGCCCCCTGCTGAGCCACTCTGGGGTCCCTGTCCCCCGCCTGTCCCCCTAGCTGCCTTTAGTACTGTACATGGCTCCCTGCTCCTGCCTCCCTGCCTTGGGATTTATTAAACATTTACAGCCAATCTACCAGACTCTACCCTCACGGTACCACAGTGAATTTGTCTGCACCTCAAGGTTTGCCATTTATCTGATGATCAGCAAAATATTCATGTAACTTTGTATTTGCTTGTAATGGTTAAAAACCAATGATCTTTTAGCTGCTAGAAAGCTGTTTTAGTTTGGTACTGCATGGTCACAGAATTTACCCGTTTTTATATATTGTTGAATATTGTTATCCTGTATTACATTGTTCCATCCCTCTAATACTGTGGCCAGTCAAACTCATGTGGCAGGACAGGCATTGTACTGCAGCAGAGAATAATTCCCGAGGTGAAATTCCTTCAGAACACAGTGACACACTGATCTCAGCTCAGTTGGATTGGGGCCTAAATGAAGCAAGTCAAAAGAGTCACTTCCTAAAGGACACCACAATGGCTGCTCGTCTACACTAGCGTCACGGTAGCGCTAGCACACAGCTCTTCAAAGGGAGAAGAAGTGGAGTTCCAGTCGCCAGCCTCTCATATTTGGGTGGGAGATAAATTCTCCTCGCCGCTCCTGCCTCTCTCTGTAATTATGTGCATGGTGATGTGCTTTTTACAGGCTGCCTAACAGTGGGAAATTATCTGGTAGGAACTGAGCCCAATTAATTGTGGCACTTTGCAGGCGTACTTGTGCGAAAACATTGTAATGACACTTACCGGGAAATTGGCTCCCGTTGAATATATTGAATAAATAAAGTCTCGAGGTTAAACAACCTTCACGACGTCACAGAATAAAACGGCTTGAGTGTATCTCTGTCTATCATTCTCTCTCCTTCTCTTGTTCTCTTACAGTCTCTCTCTGCATATGGAGAGAACACAAATCATTTCCATTTTCCCTACAAGACTGCAGTGTGTGTGTGTGTGTGTGTGTGTGTGTGTGTGTGTGTGTGTGTGTGTGTGTGTGTGTGTGTGTGTGTGTGTGTGTGTGTGTGTGTGTGTGTGTGTGTGTGTGTGTGTGTTGCATGTGAGTGTGTGTTAGACACAGAGCCGGAGATATACAGTATCTATATATATTTTCAAAAAATAATATTTATATATGAATTGGGTATCAGTGGAATGCTTTAGGGTAACTGAGAATGATAGCAGAGGTCTATAAAAGGAAACAGGACCTGTTTGGGGGTCAATGACAAGCTATGTCACGCCACAGTGAGTACCTATTGTGGGCCTGTAACCCAGCGATGCGTCAGCACTTTGAGAGAAAAGCACCTTTTGTCTCTGGCCTCACTGGGGGACATTGTGGGGGATCTGCCCAAGCTCACAGCTTTGCCCACACTCCACACTCATCCCATTCAGAAATATTTGGATTTATCCCAAGTATGTGTGACATGATATTTAATCAACACGTCATGTGATGTAATTTTTCTCATTTACTTTTGAGATATTATTAATGAATACTAAGTGGTCTCAGTTGAAATCTCAAGTGAGTTTGTTTGCAGTATTTGTAGTTGTAATCTTGTAACAGTGACCATGAGACTCAAGTGATGATGTGATGCGGGTTATGGAAACATTGACCTTTGGCATTGGCCTTCTCCCACAATTACTGTACTGCCCCTTAGGTCCTTGTAGTAGTCAGTGATAATATATGTGTGTGTGTGTGTGTTCTTGTGTGTGTGTGCGTGCATATGCGTATGTGCGAGTGTACCTGCTTACTGCTCTTACATCAGCATGTTTATTAGGTGTTCATTTGGGGTATTTTGATGTGCTCGACAGCAGACGACAGATAACTGGACAGTGTGTGTACCAGTGTGTGTAAAATAAGGGCCCACCATAGGCCCATTCCACCGGGCGGTATCAGCATGGCACATACAGTAAATGGCAGAGGAGTGGCGCGGCTGTCAGCTGGAACGTGTGCTTGGCAGGCGGCGGCTACGCTATTAACGAGCGCTAACAGTTTTATTATTAGAAAATAAACGGTGCGCTGCAAAACTCTGAATGTTATTAGCACTCCGCCATCTGGGTCTGACAGCTGTGTTCAGCCACCACTACACCATGGCTGTGGTGCTGCTGACAGTGTAGTCACAAATCTCAATCTGAAATCCTTCTTTCTATCTATGGCACTTCCTCTCTCAGATGCAGTCTCTTTCTCTCTTTATATTTCTCTCTCTCTCTCTCTCTCTCTCTCTCTCTCTCTCTCTCTCGCTCTCTCTCGCTCTCTCTCTCTCTTGCTCTCGTGCTCTCTCTCTCTCTCGCGCTCTCTCTCGCTCTCTCTCTCTCTATCACTCTCTTTCTCTCTTTCTTTCTTGCTCTCACTCACTCTCTCGCTCGCTCTCTCGCTCTCTTTCTCTCTCTCTCACATTCACTTATTGTATTTATCCTGTTTCATACATGTACACGTTTTATTATACGCATATATTATATGAATATACAATACCAGTCAAAAGTTTGGACACACCTAATCATTCCAGGGTTTTTCTTTATTTTTACTATTTTCTACATTTTAGAATAATAGTGAAGACTTCATAACTATGAAATAACACATATGGAATCATGTAGTAACCAAAAAGTTGTTAAACAAATCAAAATATATATTGTATATTCTTTAAAGTAGCCACCCTTTGCCTTGATGACAGCTTTGGACACTCTTGGCATTCTCTCAACCAGATTCACCTGGAATGTTTTTTCAACAGTCTTGAAGGAGTTCCCACATATGCTGACCACTTGTTGGCTGCTTTTCCTTCACTCTGTGGTCCAACTTATCCCAAACCATCTCAATTGGCTTGAGGTCGGGTGGTTGTGTAGGCCAGGTCATCTGATGCAGCACTCCATCACTTTCCATCACTCTCCTTCACTCTCCTTCCAAACTTTTGACTGGTACTGTATATATATATATATATATATATATATATATATATATATATATATATATATATATATATATATATATATATATATAAATAAGAATACTACTACTACCACTACTACTACTACTACTACTACTACTACTACTACTACTACTACTACTACTACTACTACTACTACTACTACTACTACTAATAATAATAATAATAATAATAATAATAATAATAATAATAATAATAATACATTATTATTATAATTAGTATATTATAATATTATTTGTATTACACACACCAAGACACACATTTAACAGGAGGCCTTAGAGCATTAGTTTAGTAGGATCACAGAGGGATATTGGTATGGTGCAGGGATTTCACTGCTTGTGAAAATAATTCTAACCCAAACTACAGGCTCTCTTTAAAAGGCCCATCATTCTTTGTTTTTTACAGTCAGGCTGTGAAAATAGAGCGCTGTGATGTTTTGTCTGTAAAGCCCTACTCAGAGCTCTAATTCTGCCATTAGAAAAAAAGCAAAACTGCAGAAGCAAAACCACAATACATGATCAGGGCTGTTCCCACTGGAAGCCCCATCTGCTGTGTGTTAAGGTTACCAGTGTACCGCTCTCAATAAAACACATTTACACAGACAACAAACACAGCCAAACATGACCAAACACAACCAAACACAGCCAAACACAACCAAACACAGACAACAAACACGACCAAACACAGCCAAACACAGCCAAACACAACCAAACACAGCCAAACATGACATCTTCAAGATGTGAAAAAACGGTATTTCTCTTAAACTATTTTAATCAAGCAGTAATAAGCAAGATGACATTTCTTGATATGATGAAGGAGTTCGACAGTAATGACAGGTTATGATGACAGGTCATGACCCAAATGGGTGACTGTGTCCGACGTCCGTTCGTGCAGCCTGGAAAGCCCCCTTATAGGTTACAGTCTCAGGCTCCATAGAAGAGCTGCTTGCAGGATGTTGGGGCAAACCCCTGGTGCCCTATAGTGCCCATTGTACCCAACTGATGGTTTCAGGAAGTAA
The DNA here is from genome assembly GCF_964263955.1 of Coregonus lavaretus. Lineage (NCBI taxonomy): Eukaryota > Metazoa > Chordata > Actinopteri > Salmoniformes > Salmonidae > Coregonus > Coregonus lavaretus. The sequence goes on from NC_140024.1 coordinate 16,359,054, forward strand.
AGGTGGTAGGCATACTATCAAACGTCCCGTTACAGGTTACACCCACAGTGGCATCACTAGTGGCCTCATCACTGTCACTTACCGTTTTTTCACTGACAGTGTTAGTGTGTGAGACACATATATAGTATGAATTTACATTGCTTCTTTTGTCGCTCCATTGCATTCTGTGTACAGTAAGTATATTCATATGTGTGTAGGCGTGCATGTGTATGCACATGTGTGCCTTTGTGTGTGTGCGTGTAATGTGCATGCAACCCTGTGTGTGTGTGTGTGTGTGTGTGTGTGTGTGTGTGTTATCCCTCCCGTGTGTGTCCCCTATCCTCGTATCCCACAGCATCTCAAGGCTTTATTTAATCAGATAACCTGCTACCACTGGCCTGCAGTAAACCCCATGATTCTCCAGGCTCCTCATGTTGCCCCCCGGTCCTCCAGAGAAACCCCAGCTAACGGAGACGCCTCCAGACACACACACTCTTACTGCAGACGCTGCACAATACACGCCCCCGCCATGTCTTCCTCTCGCTCTCTTCCTCTCCTCCAGGAGACGAAAACACGTTTTATCTTTCTCCGCTAACTCGGCTCCATCTCCTTGTATAGGTATCGTTCTCTGCTTAATCTACATGCATAGCTACTTACTTTTCTCTTATTTAGGAACGTCATGTCCACGTAGCGTGAAGGACTCTGGGATGCCATAGGAATCCATTTCACATACAAATGCACAGGAGTAGAGAACAGTGAATGGAGAGAATAGGACATGAGGGAAACCGTGTATTTTCAATTTCAAGGCGGCTTTTTCCTATTCTGCTGTTGTTATTGTCTGTCTTATTCTATTTGTTTGATAGTTTCGTCTCTGTCTGGTAGTTTTGGAGTAATGCTGTAATGGTAAATCCAAAGTGGATCTGTAACAGATAGAAAGTTGAAAATACTGAAGCAGGGTGTACCTGAACAGCTTCTACCCCCAAGCCATAAAACTGCTAAATAGTTAACCAAATAGCTAACGGGACTATCTGCATTGACCCTTTTTGCACTAACTATTTTGACTCATCACATACGCTGCTGCTACTGTTTATTATCTATCCTGTTGCCTAGATACTTTACATGTAAAATAAATATAGTTGTTTCAACTCATTATTATTAAGTAACTGGTTTCACAGCCTTTTTTTCTTTACTTAGCCTTTTGGTCCAAGTGTTACCTGAACTAAAAATAATTAGTTGGCCCAAACTTGGCTCCAACTTGATAGACATGGTGGCGTAGCAGAAAGATCGGAATGCCATGAACAAAGAGGTTATGAGTTCAAATCCCAGGTGAGGACATGTTGAATAATAATTACTGTATACATGCACAATGTAATTGTGTGTCAAATATGTAAGTTGAAAACATTGTATGTTAAAAGCACTGTGTGTGTAACTAGTTCCACAGCCTTTTTTAGGTAAGATACCCAAATAATAATTTCTAGTTGAATGAACATATGAGACTTGTTGAGCAAACACATCATTTTAAGGGACAGATCGAAATGTACTCGGGGGGAGGGGCTGTCATAAAAAAATAACCTCCCTCCCCAACATTAAACATATTTTCTCATGACCCTCCTCTTGTACTGTAAAATAAATTGAACACCCTCCCACCCTCGTAAAATTAACTCAAAATAATGTTTACCATCAACGATAACAATAACTGGAGTGACCCTGTGTTTATAAATGTGGAAATCGACTTGTCCACTTCAGCATGCTTTTGTGGCACAGTCTATGCCACGCAGGGCTATGGCCAGAAGGTTGAGGGTTTGCCGACCACCACAGACGAGCTCACTCTCCCTGCCTGTTTCATTATACTACGATCAGAGCTGGCTGCAGACAATGATCAGATGTTCTATATTTTGATGGCATATTTATAATTATATAAAATATACAGTTGAAGTCGGAAGTTTACATACACTTAGGTTGGAGTCATTAAAACTTGTTTTTCAACCACTCCACAAATGTCTTGTTAACAAGCTATAGTTTTGGCAAGTCGGTTAGGACATCTACTTTGTGCATGACACAAGTAATTTTTCCAACAATTGTTTACAGACAGTTTATTTCACTTATAATTCACTGTATCACAATTCCAGTGGGTCAGAAGTTAACATACACTAAGTTGACTGTGCCTTTAAACAGCTTGGAAAAGTCCAGAAAATGATATCATGGCTTTAGAAACTTCTGATAGGCTAATTGACATAATTTGAGTCAATTGGAGGTGTACCTGTGGATGTATTTCAAGGCCTATCTTCAAACTCAGTGCCTCTTTGCTTGACATCATGGGAAAATCAAAAGAAATCAGACCTCCACAAGTCTGGTTCATCCTTGGGAGCAATTTCCAAACGCCTGAAGGTACCACGTTCATCTGTACAAACAATAGTACGCAAGTATAAACACCATGGCACCACGCAGCCGTCATACCGCTCAGGAAGTAGACGCGTTCTGTCTCCTAGAGATGAACGTACTTTGGTGTGAAAAGTGCAAATCAATCCCAGAACAACAGCAAAGGACCTTGTGAAGATGCTGGAGGAAACCGGTACAAAAGTATCTATATCCACAGTAAAACAAGTCCTATATCGACATAACCTGAAAGGCTGCTCAGCAATGAAGAAGCCACTGCTCCAAAACTGGCCAATAAAAATAAAAGATTAAGATGGGCAGTCTGAGATATGGCTTTTTCTTTGCAACTCTGCCTAGAAGGTCAGCACCCGGAGTCGCCTCTTCACTGTTGACATTGAGACTGGTGTTTTGCGGGTACTATTTTATGAAGCTGCCAGTTGAGGACCTGTGAGGCATCTGTTTCTCAAAGTAGACACTCTAGTGTATAAGATGGAGCTAAGTTTGGGTCAACTCATTTGTTTTACTTCAGGTAACACTTGGACTTAGTGCTCCTCTAAGAGATTTATGAGATCACACTGCTGCTAGGCTGACAAAGAGCTCCAGGCTCTCCCAGGTCCCCCCCAGAACTCCAGGCTCTACCAGGCGCTCCAGGCTCTCCCAGGCCCTCCCAGGCCCAGTTTGGAGCACAGGCCAGGGGGAGCCCAGCCCAGCCTAGCCCTCCACAGCTCCACGTACCTGGCATGGTGCTGGAGAACAAGGCCACGGGCCAGAGGTTATGGAGGTCAAAAGTGTGTGGGCTGGGATGGAGAAGATGGTGTGTGTGTGCATGTGCAACTGTGCGTGTGTTTGGGTGTGTGTGTGTGTGTGTGTGTGAATGTGCAACTGTGCGTGTGTGTGGGTGTGTGTGTGTGCACATGCATGTGTGTGTGTGTACTGTACATGAATGATTGTGTGTGTGTGTGTGTGTGTGTGTGTGTGTGTGTGTGTGTGTGTGTGTGTGTGTGTGTGTGTGTGTGTGTGTGTGTGTGTGTGTGTGTGTGTGTGCGTAAATGTGTGTGTATGTATAAAGTGGGACTCCAGGAGGCATTGTAAAGATGCAGGCAGGGAGGCAGCCCATGAAGGGGATAATTCACAGGTTTGTCTCAGAAAAAAGACATACCAAATGAGTCACTCTGGCAGCAGACAAAGACAATGCAGTACCTAAGAGAATAACACGAGATGGTATTTCCCCCAACACAACATGATAGACTGCAGGCAGAAAGGCTTTTATGAATTATTCTATCAAAACACCAACAAGTCCACCGACCACATTCAATTGAAACACCAAAGTCACAGTGTGGTTATAAAGACACCTCTGTGTATTATTATTATTTTTGTCATTTAGCAGACGCTCTTATCCAGAGCGACTTACAGGAGCAATTAGGGTTAAGTGCCTTGCTCAAGGGCACATCAACAGATTTTTCACCTAGTCAGCTCGGGGATTAGAACCAGCAACCTTTTGGTTACTGGCACAACGCTCTTAACCACTAAGCTACCTGCCGCCCTATTATCAATCTCTATCTAATGGGGTGGTGGTATGAGTGGGGAGAGAGAGACAAAACATAGTGTGTGTGTGTGTGTGTGTGTGTTTGTGTGTGCAAGTACGTGCAAGCGTTAATGTGCACATATGTGTGTGTGTGTACTGTGTGAACTGTAACCCTCTCTGCATATTTGTGTGTGTGTGGTTAATTTGCTCACCTTCACTCAGACCACATATCAAAGTGATGGCTGGTGAATACCACATAAGAGAGGGGATATAAAGCAGATAATTGTTGAGATCAAATAGTTCTTCACCAGGCTAGGCAGTAGACACGTTAGGCAGTAGACAGGCTAGGCAGTAGACAGGCTAGACATTAGACAGGCTAGGCAATAGACAAGCTAGGCAGTAGACATACTAGGCAATAGACAGGCTAGGCAATAGACAGGCTAGGCAGTAGACAGGCTAGGCAATAGACAGGCTAGGCAATAGACAGGCTAGGCAATAGACAGGCTACGCAGTAGACAGTAGACAGGCTAGACAGTAGACAGGCTAGACAATAGACAGGCTAGGCAGTAGACAGGCTTGACAGTAGACAGGCTAGACAGTAGACAGGCTAGGCAGTAGACAGGCTAGACAGTAGACAGGCTAGGCAGTAGACAGGCTAGGCAGTAGACAGGCTAGACAGTAGACAGGCTAGGCAGTAGACAGGCTAGACAGTAGACAGGGTAGACAGTAGACAGGCTAGACAATAGACAGGCTAGGCAGTAGACAGGCTAGGCAATAGACAGGCTAGGCAGTAGACATACTAGGCAATAGACAGGCTAGGCAATAGACAGGCTAGGCAATAGACAGGCTAGGCAGTAGACAGGCTAGGCAGTAGACAGGCTAGACAATAGACAGGCTAGGCAATATACAGGCTACGCAGTAGGCAGTAGACAGGCTAGGCAGTAGACAGGCTAGACATTAGACAGGATATGTAGTAGACAGGCTAGGCAATAGAGATGCTAGGCAGAAGGCAGTAGACAGGCTAGGAAGTAGACAGGCTAGGCAATAGACAGGCTAGGCAATAGACAGCTAGGCAGTAGACAGGATGGGCAGTAAGGCTAGGCAATAGATAGGCTAGGCAGTAGACAGGCTAGGCAGTAGACCGGATAGGCAGTAGACAGGCTAGGCAACAGACAGGCTAGGCAGTAGACAGGATAGGCAGTAGACAGACTAGAGAATAGACAGGCTAGACAATAGACAGGCTACGCAGTAGGCAGTAGACAGGCTAGGCAGTAGACAGGCTAGGCATTAGACAGGATATGCAGTAGACATACTAGGCAATAGACAGGCTAGGCAATAGACAGGCTAGGCAATAGACAGCTAGGCAGTAGACAGGATAGGCAGTAGACAGGATAGGCAGTAGACAGGCTAGGCAGTAGACATGATAGGCAGTAGACAGGCTAGGCAACAGACAGGCTAGGCAGTAGACATGATAGGCAGTAGACAGGTTAGGCAATAGACAGGCTAGGCAATAGACAGGCTAGGCAGTAGACAGGCTATGCAATAGACAGGCTAGGCAATATACAGGCTAGGAAGTAGACAGGCTAGGCAGTAGACAGGCTAGGCAATAGACAGGCTAGGCAGTAGACAGGCTAGGCAATAGACAGGCTAGGCAATAGACAGGCTAGGAAGTAGACAGTCTAGGCAGTAGACAGGCTAGGCAATAGACAGGCTAGGCAGTAGACAGGCTAGGCAATAGACAGGCTAGGCAGTAGACAGGCTAGGCAATAGACAGGCTACACAATAGACAGGCTAGGCAATAGACAGGCAAAAGGCAGTAGACAGGCTAGGCAGTAGACAGGCTAGACAGTAGACAGGCTATGCAATATACAGGCTATGCAATAGACAGGCTACGCAGTAGGCAGTAGATAGGCTAGGCAGTAGATAGGCTAGGCAGTGGATAGGCTAGGCAATAGACAGGCTAGGCAGTAGACAGGCTAGGCAATACACAGGCTAGGCAGTAGGCAGTAGACAGGCTAGGCAGTAGACAGGCTAGGCAATATACAGGCTAGGCAGTAGACAGGCTAGGCAGTAGACAGAATAGGCAGTATACAGGCTAGGCAGTAGACAGGCTAGACAGTAGACAGGCTAGGCAGTAGACAGGCTAGGCAATAGACAGGCTAGGCAGTAGACAGGCTAGGCAATAGACAGGGTAGACAGTAGACAGGCTAGGCAGTAGACAGGCTAGGCAATAGACAGGCTAGGCAGTAGACAGGCTAGGCAATAGACAGGGTAGACAGTAGACAGGCTAGGCAGTAGACAGGCTAGGCAATAGACAGGCTAGGCAGTAGACAGGCTAGGCAATACACAGGGTAGACAGTAGACAGGCCAGGCAGTAGACAGGCTAGGCAATATACAGGCTAGGCAATATACAGGCTAGGCAATAGACAGGCTAGGCAATAGACAGGCAGTAGATAGTAGACCGGCTAGGCTGTAGACAGGCTAGGCAGTAGACAGGCTAGGCAGTAGGCAGTAGACAGGCTAGACAGTAGACAGGCTAGGCAGTAGACAGGCTAGGCTGTAGACAGGATAGGCAATAGACATGCTAGGCAGTAGACAGGCTAGGCAGTACACAGGCTAGGCAATAGACAGGCTAGGCAGTAGACAGGCTAGGCAATAGACATGCTAGGCAATAGACAGGCTAGGCAATAGGCAGTAGACAGGCTAGACAGGCTAGGCAGTAGACAGGCTAGGCAGTAGACAGGCTAGGCGGTAGACAGGCTAGGCAATAGACAGGCTAGGCAATAGATAGGCTAGGTAATAGACAGGCTGGACAGTAGACAGGCTAGGTAATATATAGGCTAGGTAATAGACAGGCTAGGCAATAGACAGGCTAGGCAGTAGACAGGCTAGGTAATAGATAGGCTAGGTAATAGACAGGCTAGGCAATAGACAGGCTAGGCAATAGGCAGTAGACAGGCTAGACAGGCTATGCAGTAGACAGGCTAGGCAGTAGACAGGCTAGGCAATAGACAGGCTAGGCAGTAGATAGGCTAGGTAATAGATAGGCTAGGTAATAGACAGGCTAGGTAATAGATAGGCTAGGTAATAGACAGGCTGGACAGTAGACAGGCTAGGTAATATATAGGCTAGGTAATAGACAGGCTAGGCAATAGACAGGCTAGGCAGTAGACAGGCTAGGTAATAGATAGGCTAGGTAATAGACAGGCTAGGCAATAGACAGGCTAGGCAATAGACAGGCTAGGCAGTAGATAGGCTAGGTAATAGACAGGCTGGACAGTAGACAGGCTAGGTAATATATAGGCTAGGTAATAGACAGGCTAGGTAATAGACAGGCTAGGCAGTAGACAGGCTAGGTAATAGATAGGCTAGGTAATAGACAGGCTGGACAGTAGACAGGCTAGGTAATATATAGGCTAGGTAATAGACAGGCTAGGCAATAGACATGCTAGGCAGTAAGCAGTATGTAGGCAGCAGGCAGTAGACAGGCTAGGCTGTAGACAGGTTAGGCAGTAGACAGGCTAGTCAATAGACATGCTAGGCAGTAGGCAGTAGACAGGCTAGTCAATAGACAGTAGACAGGCTAGGCAGTCGAAGAGGCCAGTGGCCTCCTGTACTGAAATGACAACTCTATTTCACTCAACCACAGCCGTCAATTATTGGCGCAGATGAGGTAATTTGTTTTTGATTCATGTAATGTTATTAAAAAGTAGAGTTCAGTTGAGGCTAAACAGCCAATTAATATTTTTTTAAATATATATAATCTATTGTATTGATGCTCCTAATACAAGTTTATCAACCTTTCACCTTTTGATAGTTATTTTGAATTTGTGTATTTTAGTCTGTGATATTCTGCTGTTTGCCTTTATAGTGGATTGAACATCTTTTGTGTGCCATGTGTGAGCTCCATATTGTCTTAGCCATGTTTTAAAGTTCTGTGCACGCCAGGAGTGTGCCAACACTAGCACTGATTTAATGTTGAGTTGTTGTAAATCAACTGACCTCAGATCAGAGCTTAGTCTTTAAAAGCAGTCCAAATGGACCAGATTGAGGAACACATGGATGAGGAATGGCATGAGAGGTCTGTGTCACTGTCTTGGCGGAGGGCCAGGGAGTAGTGTGAACTGTGTAGTGTAACTCTCTGACAGGGCTGAATGCTGTCGGTCTGACAGGCTGCAGGCTGTACCTTCCTCTATATCTGACTCTGAAGTCAATGTTAGGGTCAGCCAAGCACGTTCAGCCTTTTCTAACCCAGCTTACAAAGTCCTCACACTAATGGTGCAGAAGGAAACTCTCTCAGTTATCTTTCAGTTCTCTCTTTCCTCTCCCTTTCTTCTCTTTCACATCTCCTCCCCTTTTCTTTGTTGATACCCATTCAGCAAGATAAAAAAAACGATCTCTCCCCCCCCCCCCCCCCCCCCCCCCCCCCCCCCCCCCCCCCCCCCTCTCTCTCTCTCTGTCCATGGAACATACTGTTGAAGTCGGAAGTTTACAATAAAAAAAAAAAAAAAAAGGTCATTTAGCAGACGCTCTTATCCAGAGCGACTTACAGGAGCAATTAGGGTTAAGTGCCTTGCTCAAGGGCACATCGACAGATTTTTCACCTAGTCAGCTCGGGGATTAGAACCAGCAACCTTTTGGTTACTGGCACAACGCTCTTAACCACTAAGCTACCTGCCGCCCTACATACACCTTAGCCAAATACATTTAAACTCAGTTTTTCACAATTCCTGACATTTAATCCTAGTAAATATTCCCTCTTTTAGGTCAACTAATATCACCACTTTATTTAAAGAATGTGAATATTTAAATTTTTTGTTAAAAAAAATTTTCACCAAATTTTTTTTTTCTTTTTTTTCTTTTTTTTTTTTCCCCACCTTTATTTAACCAGGTAAGCCAGTTGAGAACAAGTTCTCAATTACAACTGCGACCTGGCCAAGATAAAGCAAAGCAGTGCGATAAAAACAACAACACAGAGTTACATATGGGGTAAATAAAACATAAAGTCAAAAAATACAACAGAAAATATATATATACAGTGTGTGCAAATGTAGCAAGTTATGGAGGTAAGGCAATAAATAGTGCAAAATAATTACAATTAGTATTAACACTGGAATGCTAGATGTGCAAGAGATTATGTGCAAATAGAGATACTGGGGTGCAAAAGAGCAAAATAAATAACAATATAGGGATGAGGTAGTTGGGTGGGCTAATTTCAGATGGGCTGTGTACAGGTGCAGTGATCGGTAAGGTGCTCTGACAACTGATGCTTAAAGTTAGTGAGGGAGATAAGAGTCTCCAGCTTCAGAGATTTTTGCAATTCGTTCCAGTCATTGGCAGCATAGAACTGGAAGGAATGGCGGTCAAAGGAGGTGTTGGCTTTCGGAATGACCAGTGAGATATACCTGCTGGAGTGCAGACTACGGGTGGGTGCTGCTATGGTGACCAATGAGCTAAGATAAGGTGGGGATTTGCCTAGCAGTGATTTATAGATGGCCTGGAGCCAGTGGGTTTGACGACGAACATGTAGTGAGGACCAGCCAACAAGAGCGTACAGGTCACAGTGGTGGGTAGTGTATGGGGCTTTGGAGACAAAACGGATGGCACTGTGATAGACTACATCCAACTTGCTGAGTAGAGTGTTGGAGGCTATTTTGTAAATGACATCGCCGAAGTCAAGGATCGGTAGGATAGTCAGTTTTACGAGGGCATGTTTGGCAGCATGAGTGAAGGAGGCTTTGTTGCGAAATAGGAAGCCGATTCTAGATTTAACTTTGGATTGGAGATTCTTAATGTGAGTCTGGAAGGAGAGTTTACAGTCTAACCAGACACCTAGGTATTTGTAGTTGTCCACATACTCTAGGTCAGACCCGTAGAGAGTGGTGAATCTAGTCGGGTGGGCGGGTGCCAGCAGCGTTCGATTGAAGAGCATGCATTTAGTTTTACTAGTGTTTAAGAGCAGTTGGAGGCTACTGAAGGAGTGTTGTATGGCATTGAAGCTTGTTTGGAGGTTTGTTAACACAGTGTCCAATGAAGGGCCAGATGTATACAAAATGGTGTCGTCTGCGTAGAGCTGGATCTGAGAGTCACCAGCAGCAAGAGCGACATCATTGATATACACGGAGAAAAGAGTCGGCCCAAGAATTGAACCCTGTGGCACCCCCATAGAGACTGCCATAGGTCCAGACAACAGGCCCTCCGATTTGACACACTGAACTCTATCTGAGAAGTAGTTGGTGAACCAGGCGAGGCAGTCATTTGAGAAACCAAGGCTATTTAGTCTGCCAATAAGAATGCGGTGGTTGACAGAGTCGAAAGCCTTGGCCAGGTCGATGAAGACGGCTGCACAGTACTGTCTATTATCGATCGCGGTTATAATATCCAGGTAAGGTAAGCCAGTTGAGAACAAGTTCTCATTTACAACTGCGACCTGGCCAAGATAAAGCAAAGCAGTGCGATAAAAACAACAACACAGAGTTACATATGGGGTAAACAAAACATAAAGTCAAAAATACAACAGAAAATACACTGCTCAAAAAAATTAAGGGAACACTAAAATAACACATCCTAGATCTGAATGAATTAAATACTTTTTTCTTTACATAGTTGAATGTGCTGACAACAAAATCACACAAAAATTATCAATGGAAATCAAATGTATCAACCCATGGAGGTCTGGATTTGGAGTCACCCTCAAAATTAAAGTGGAAAACCACACTACAGGCTGATCCAACTTTGATGTAATGTCCTTAAAACAAGTCAAAATGAGGCTCAGTAGTGTGTGTGGCCTCCACGTGCCTGTATGACCTCCCTACAAGCTCCTGGGCATGCTCCTGATGAGGTGGCGGATGGTCTCCTGAGGGATCTCCTCCCAGACCTGGACTAAAGCATCCGCCAACTCCTGGACAGTCTGTGGTGCAACGTGGCGTTGGTGGATGGAGCGAGACATGATGTCTCAGATGTGCTAAATTTGATTCAGGTCTGGGGAACGGGCGGACCAGTCCATAGCATCAATGCCTTCCTCTTGCAGGAACTGCTGACACACTCCAGCCACATGCATAGCATAGCATTGTCTTGCATTAGGAGGAACCCAGGGCCAACCGCACCAGCATATGGTCTCACAAGGGGTCTGAGGATCTCATCTCGGTACCTAATGGCAGTCAGGCTACCTCTGGCGAGCACATGGAGGGCTGTGCGGCCCCCCAAAGAAATGCCACCCCACACCATGACTGACCCACCGCCAAACCGGTCATGCTGGAGGATGTTGCAGGCAGCAGAACGTTCTCCACGACGTCTCTAGACTCTGTCACGTCTGTCACATGTGCTCAGTGTGAACCTGCTTTCATCTGTGAAGAGCACAGGGTGCCAGTGGCGAATTTGCCAATCTTGGTGTTCTCTGGCAAATGCCAAACGTCCTGCACGGTGTTGGGCTGTAAGCACAACCCCCACCTGTGGACGCCGGGCCCTCATACCACCCTCATGGAGTCTGTTTCTGACCGTTTGAGCAGACACATGCACATTTGTGGCCTGCTGGAGGTCATTTTGCAGGGCTCTGGCAGTGCTCCTCCTGCTCCTCCTTGCACAAAGGCGGAGGTAGCGGTCCTGCTGCTGGGTTGTTGCCCTCCTACGGCCTCCTCCACGTCTCCTGATGTACTGGCCTGTCTCCTGGTAGCGCCTCCATGCTCTGGACACTACGCTGACAGACACAGCAAACCTTCTTGCGACAGCTCGCATTGATGTGCCATCCTGGATGAGCTGCACTACCTGAGCCACTTGTGTGGGTTGTAGACTCCGTCTCATGCTACCACTAGAGTGAAAGCACCGCCAGCATTCAAAAGTGACCAAAACATCAGCCAGGAAGCATAGGAACTGAGAAGTGGTCTGTGGTCACCACCTGCAGAACCACTCCTTTATTGGGGGTGTCTTGCTAATTGCCTATAATTTCCACCTGTTGTCTATTCCATTTGCACAACAGCATGTGAAATTTATTGTCAATCAGTGTTGCTTCCTAAGTGGACAGTTTGATTTCACAGAAGTGTGATTGACTTGGAGTTACATTGTGTTGTTTAAGTGTTCCCTTTATTTTTTTGAGCAGTGTATATATACAGTGTGTGCGAATGTAGTAAGTTATGGAGGTAAGGCAATAAATACGCCATAGTGCAAAATAGTTACAATTTCATATTAACACTGGAATGATAGATGTGCAAAAGATGATATGCAAAAAGAGATACTGGGGTGCAAATTAACAAAATAAATAACAATATGGGGATGAGGTAGTTTGGTGGCCTAATTTCAGAATGGCTGTGTACAGGTGCAGTGATCGGTAAGCTGCTCTGACAACTGACGCTTAAAGTTAGTGAGGGATATAAGAGTCTCCAGCTTCAGAGATTTTTGCAGTTTGTTCCAGTCATTGGCATCAGAGAACTGGAAGGAATGGCGGCCAAAGGAGGTGTTGGCTTTGGGGATGACCAGTGAGATATACCTGCTGGAGCGCAGACTACGGGTGGGTGTTGCTATGGTGACCAGTGAGCTAAGAAAAGACGGGGATTTGCCTAGCAGGGATTTATAGATGACCTGGAGCCAGTGGGTTTGGCGACGAATATGTAGTGAGGGCCAGCCAACAAGAGCGTACAGGTCACAATGGTGGGTAGTATATGGGGCTTTGGTGACAAAACGGATGGCACTGTGATAGACTACATCCAATTTGCTGAGTAGAGTGTTGGAGGCTATTTTGTAAATGACATCGCCAAAGTCAGTATAATAGTAGAGAGAATGATTTATTTCAGCTTTTATTTCTTTCATCACATTCACAGTGGGTCAGAAGTTTACATTAACTCAATTAGTATTTGGTAGCATTGCCTTTAAATTGTTTAACTTGGGTCAAATGTTTCGGGTAGCCTTCCACAAGCTTCCCACAATAAGTTGGGTGAATTTTGGCCCATTCCTCCTGACAGAGCTGGTGTAACTGAGTCAGGTTTGTAGGCCTCCTTGCTCTCACACGCTTTTTCAGTTCTGCCCACACATTTTCTATAGGATTGAGGTCAGGGCTTTGTGATGGCCACTCCAATACCTTGACTTTGTTGTCCTTAAGCCATTTTGCCACAACTTGGGAAGTATGCTTGGGGTCATTGTCCATTTGGAAGACCCATTTGCGACCAAGCTTTAATTTCCTGACTGATGTCTTGAGATTTTGCTTCAATATATCCACATAATTTTCCTTCCTCATGATACCATCTATTTTGTGAAGTGCACCATCCCTCCTGCAGCAAAGCACCTCCACAGCATGATGCTGCCACCCCCGTGCTTCACGGTTGAGATGGTGTTCTTCGGCTTGCAAGCACCCCCTTTTTCCTCCAAACATAACGATGGTCATTATGGCCAAACAGTTCTATTTTTGTTTCATCAGACCAGAGGACATTTCTCCAAAAAGTATAGTAGTTTGTCCCCATGTGCATTTGCAAACCGTAGTCTGGCTTTTTTATGGCGGTTTTGGAGCAGTGGCTTCTTCCTTGCTGAGCGGTCTTTTAGGTTATGTCGATATACGACTCGTTTTACTGTGGATATAGATACTTTTGTACCTGTTTCCTCTAGCATCTTCACAAGTTCCTTTGTTGTTGTTCTGGGATTTATTTGCACTTTTCGCACCAAAGTATGTTCATCTCTAGGAGACAGAACGCGTCTCCTTCCTGAGCGGTATGACGGCTGCGTGGTCCCATGGTGTTTATAATTGCGTACTATTGTTTGTACAGATGAACGTGGTACCTTCAGGCATTTGGAAATCACTCCCAAGGATGAACCAGACTTGTAGAGGTCTACCATTTTTTTTCTGAGGTCTTGGCTGATTTCTTTTGATTTTCCCATGATGTCAAGCAAAGAGGCACTGAGTTTGAAGGTAGGCCTTGAAATACATCCACAGGTACACCTCCAATTGACTCAAATGATGTCAATTAGCCTATCAGAAGCTTCTAAAGCCATGACATCATTTTCTAGAATTTTCCAAGCTGTTTAAAGGCACAGTCGACTTAGTGTATGTAAACCTCTGACCCACTGGAATTGTGATACAGTGAATTATAAGTGAAATAATCTGTCTGTAAACAATTGTTGGAAAAATTACTTGTGTCGGGCACAAAGTAGATGTCCTAACCGACTTGCCAAAACTATAGTTTGTTAACAGGACATTTGTGGAGTGGTTGAAAAAACAATTTTTTATGTCTCCAACCTAAGTGTATGTAAACTTCCAACTTCAAATGTACTTCCGCCTGTAGCTGATCTGCTGTGTGTTTGTGACAGTCGGCAGCTCCCCAGACAGCTTTACAACAGTAATTCCTCCCTCTCTCCTCCACTGCCAAATTGTTCTGGGGGAGAAATAGGAACTAATCTTGTACACTGTCATCACAGTACAAACTTAGCCACACAAAGCCATGAATCCAATTTTACCTTCTACACTTGAAATAACTCTGTGTGCTATATATTGTATTAATCTATGTGCACTTTTCTATTGTCAGTGTAATACCTCAGACAATACTTTTTTTTTCTTCTTTAGGAGTATTTATCTAATATTTGATTGGATGGAAAAAAGAGAGGGGAAAAATGTTGCATAAAGAAAATGTTATTACATAAATGGACTATACAAGACAAAGACATGTGTATTATCATAATTAAAAGTGAAACGGACCATATGGTGAGGGAGAGGAGCTGCACGTAAACAATCATAGTGAAAGCCTCTAAGTGAACGGAAAAGCAAGAAATGCTCATTTTTCAACCCGGGATGGAAGGAAGCACTGATGGAGCCATTGACTCCAGGGGGTGGCTAACTAACCTATACTTCTCTGTAACCTTCCCCTCCCCTCCCCTCCCCTCCCCTCCCCTCTCCTCTCCTCTCCTCTCCTCTCCTCTCCTCTCCTCTCCTCTCCTCTCCTCTCCTCTCCTCTCCTCTCCTCTCCTCTCCTCTCCTCTCCTCTCCTCTCCTCTCCTCTCCTCTCTCTCCTCTCCTCTCCTCTCCTCTCCTCTCCTCGCCTCTCCTCTCCCTCCATCCCTCTCTATGTCCACTCCTTGCCCTGCTCCCTGGGTTATGTGTGTCTCCAGGAATAGCCGCCACGTGGGCCCCGCAGAGCTGGGATCTGTTCCCTAAGCAGGAAGCTGTTATATGGTTACAGTTATTTCTGTTGTCTGTCTGGGGATAGTTTTTACTGCGCTCCGGAGGATCAATAATTGTCATAAAAAGCCTGCATCACCCCGTGCCCTCTGTGTGTGGGACGGCCGAGTTGCTGTGTGCAGGTTAGGATGGTGATGTGTTTGGGGTAGGAGGGTGTATGTGTGTAGGTTTGGCTGGTGTGTTGGGAAGGGTGGTGTTTCTAGCACATAAAACAAGCAGATATTTCCTGATTTCCCCCTTCCCTGCTGATAAGTTGACTTAAAACATGCCATGCTTTGTGTATCATGTGTATTTGTGTATATTGTAGGCTCTTTCTGTTGTTATAGGTAATGAGCTGTCTATGTCTCCTTGTCACACTATCTCTCCTCTGTTGTTCCTTCAGTCTGCTTCTCTATCTCCCCATCTGTATCTTTTCTCTGACTCTGTCTCTCTGTCATTGTCTGTCCTGTAGTTTCATGCTCCTGCCTCTCCATGTCCCGAAGCCAGTCTCTGTATCTTTGTCTTTCCATTAATTAAAGCTGTTTCGGCCTGTCCTGTAGCCTCCCAGTCTCTATTTATCATATACAGTTGAAGTCGGAAGTTCACATACACTTACGTTGGAGTTATTAAAACTCGTTTTTTCAACCACTCCACAAATTTCTTGTTAACAAACTATAGTTTTGGCAAGTTGGTTAGGACATCTACTATGTGCATGACACAAGTAATTTTTCCAACAAGTGTTTACAGACAGAGTATTTCACTTATAGGAAGGAGACGCATTCTGTCTCCTAGAGATGAATGTACTTTGGTGCGAAAAGTGCAAATCAATCCCAGAACAACAACAAAGGACCTTGTGAAGATGCTGGAGGAAACAGGTACAAAAGTATCTATATCCACAGTAAAACGAGTCCTATATCGACATAACCTGAAAGGCCGCTCCGCAAGGAAGAAGCCACTGCTCCAAAACCGCCATAAAAAAGCCAGACTACGGTTTGCAACTGCACATGGGGACAAAGATCGTACTTTTTGGAGAAATGTCCTCTGGTCTGATGAAATAAAAATATAACTTTTTGGCCATAATGACCATCGTTAAGTTTGGAGGAAAAGTGGGGTGCTTGCAAGCTGAAGAACACCATCCCAACCGTGAAGCACGGGGGTGGCAGCATCATGCTGTGGGGGTGCTTTGCTGCAGGAGGGACTGGTGCACTTCACAAAATCGATGGCATTATGAGGAAGGAAAATTATGTGGATCTATTGAAGCAACATCTCAAGACATCAGTCAGGAAGTTAAAGCTTGGTCGCACTTGGTCTTCCAAATGGACAATGACCCCAAGCATACTTCCCAAGTTGTAGCAAAATGGCTTAAGGACAACAAAGTCAAGGTATTGGAGTGGCCATCACAAAGCCCTGACCTCAATCCTATAGAACATGTGTGGGCAGAACTGAAAAAGCGTGTGCGAGCAAGGAGGCCTACAAACCTGACTCAGTTACACCAGCTCTGTCAGGAGGAATGGGCCAAAATTCACCCAACTTATTGTGGGAAGCTTGTGGAAGGTTACCCAAAACGTTTGACCCAAGTTAAACAATTTAAAGGCAATGCTACCAAATACTAATTGAGTGTATGTAAACTTCTGACCCACTGGGAATGTGATGAAATAAATAAAAGCTGAAATAAATCACTCTCTACTATTATTCTGACCTTTCACATTCTTAAAATAAAGTGGTGATCCTAACTTTCCTAAGACAGGGAATTTGTACTAGGATTAAATGTCAGGAATTGTGAAAAACTGAGTTTAAATATATTTGGCTAAGGTGTGTGTAAACTTCCGACTTCAACTGTAGGTTGTCTGTATGTACAGTTGAAGTCGGAAGTTTACATACACCTTAGCCAAATACATTTAAACACCGACTTGCCAAAACTATAGTTTGTTAACAAGAAATTTGTGGAGTGGTTGAAAAACACGTTTTAATGATTCCAACCTAAGTGTATGTAAACTTCCGATTTCAACTGTACGTCTATACTATAGGCTGTCTGTATGTAGGTCTATCCTATAGGCTGTCTGTATTTATGTCTATCCTATAGGCTGTCTGTATGTCTGTCTATCCTATAGGCTGTCTGTATGTACTGTAAATCTATCCTATAGACTGTATGTATTTATGTATGTTTGTATGTATGTACACTACCGGTCAAAAGTTTTAGAACACCTACTCATTCAAGGGTTTTGCTTTATTTTTACTATTTTCTAATAATAGTGAAGACATCAAAACTATGAAAAAAAACATATGGAATCATGTAGTAACCAAAAAAGTGTTAAATAAATCAAAATCTATTTTGTATTTGAGATTCTTCAAATAGCCACCCTTTGCTATGATGACAGCTTTGCACACTCTTGGCATTCTCTCAACCAGCTTCATGAGGTAGTCACCTGGAATGCATTTCAATTAATAGGTGTGCCTTCTTAAAAGTTCATTTGTGGAATTTCTTTCCTTCTTAATGCGTTTGAGCCAATCAGTTGTGTTGTGACAAGGAAGGGTGGGTATACAGATAGCCCTATTTGGTAAAAGACCAAGTCCATATTATGGCAAGAATAGCTCAAATAAGCAAAAAGAAACGACAGTCTATCATTACTTTAAGACATGAAAGTTAGTCAATACCTTTTTTTTCAATTTTCACCTAAAATGACTTACCCAAATCTAACTACCTGTAGCTCAGGACCTGAAGCGAGGAAATGCACATTCTTGATACCATTTGAAAGGAAACACTTTGACATTTGTGGAAATGTGAAATTAATGTAGGAGAATATAACACATTAGATTTGGTCAAAGATAATACAAAAAATATAAATGATTTATTTTTATTAATTTTTTATCTTCTTTCAAATGCAAGAGAAATGCCACAAATAATATTGCAGTTTAGGCGCAGTGTGTGTGTGCAAAGTTTCAGATTGATTCAGTGAAGCATTACAATACTGGACTATTTTGTATCAAGTCTGTCCAAATGTGCCGAATTGGTCAATTAATACATTTTCAAGTAAAAAACTATAGAGAACATACAAAAATGATATGGTAATACAAAATATAAGTTTACACACTCCCAGGAATGTCATACATGATGGATCATTAGCTTATACACTAACTTTCACACATCTAGATGGCGGGGTGGGTGTGGAGCCAGAGACAGCAAGGGTTCAAACTCCTACATTTTAATATTAAAATTGATTTTTATCAAACAAAACTATGCTACATTTGATCTCTGGGACCCTCAGGATGACAAATCAGATCAAGATTACTGAATGTAAGTACATTATTTACCATCAGAGGTGAATGTATCAAACCAGTTGCCGTGATAAGTGTTTTGTTGTTGTGCACTCTCCTCAAACAATAGCATGGTATTTTTTCACTGTAATAGCTACTGTAAATTGGACAGGGCAGTTAGATTAACAAGAATCTAAGCTTTCTGCCCATATAAGACATGTCTATGTCCTGGAAAGTTTGCTGTTACTTACAACAGTCATGCTAATCACATTAGCACACATTAGCTCAACCATCCCGTATACGGGACACCGATCCGGTAGAGGTTAAGTGCAGTCGCAAAAGCCATCAAGCGCTATGATGAAACTGGCTCTCATGAGGACCACCACAGGAATGTAAAACCCAGAGTTATCTCTGCTGCAGAGGATAAGTTCATTAGAGTTACCAGCCTCAGAAATTGCAGCCCAAATAAATGCTTCACAGAGTTCAAGTAACAGACACATCTCAACATCAACTGTTCAGAGGAGACTGTGTGAATCAGGCCTTCATAATAATAATATGCCATTTAGCAGACGCTTTTATCCAAAGCGACTTACAGTCATGCGTGCATAACAATTTTTTGTGTATGGGTGGTCCCGGGGATCGAACCCACTACCTTGGCGTTACAAGCGCCGTGCTCTACCAGCTGAGCTACAGAGGACCACATGGTCGAATTGCTGCAAAGAAACCACTACTAAAGGACACCAATAAGAAGAAGAGACTTACTTGGGCCAAGAAACACGAGCAAAGGACATTAGACCGGTGGAAATTTGTCCTTTGGTCTGGAGTCCAAATTTGAGATTTTTGCTTCCAACCGCTGTGTCTTTTGTGAGACGCAGTGTGTGTGAACAGATGATCTCCGCATGTGTATTTCCCACCGTAAAGCATGGAGGAGGAGGTGTTATGGTGTGGGGGTGCTTTGCTAGTGACACTGTCTGTGATTTATTTAGAATTCAAGGTACACTTAACCAGCATGGCTACCACAGCATTCTACAGCGATACACCATCCCATCTGGTTTGGGCTTAGTGGGACTATCATTTGTTCTTCAACAGGACAATGACCCAATTCACCTCCAGACTGTGTAAGGACTAATTTACCAAGAAGGAGAGTGATGGAGTGCTGCATCAGATGACCTGGCCTCCACATTCCCCCGACCTCAACCAAATTGAGATGGTTTGGGATGAGTCGGACCGCAGAGTGAAGGAAAAGCAGCCAACAAGTGCTCAGCATATCTGGGAACTCCTTCAAGCATTCTAGGTGAAGCTGGTTGAGAGAATGCCAAGAGTGTGCAAGCTGCCATCAAGGCAAAGGGTGGCTATTTGAAGAATTGGATTTGTTTAACACGTTTTTGGTTACTACATGATTCAATATGTGTTATTTCATAGTTTTGATGTCTTCACTATTATTCTACAATGTAGAATATAGTAAAAATAAAGAAAAACCCTTGAATGAGTAGGTGTTCTAAAACTTTTGACCGGTAGTGTACATCTATCCTATAGGCTGTCTGTATGTATGTCTATCCTATTGGCTGTCTGTATGTATGTCTATCCTATGGGCTCTCTGTATTTATGTCTATCCTATGGGCTCTCTGTATGTATGTCTATCCTATAGGATGTCTGTATGTATGTCTATCCTGTAGGCTGTCTGTATGTATGTCTCCATTGGCCTATAGCTGCAGGCAGCCCTGGGGAGCCCCAGAGGAGGTCCTATAATGTATAGCGTGGCGTGGAGGGGAGCGGAAGCACACTTACAGCTAATTGGTTCCTGTGTTAGTGGCATCCCAAGCCCATGTCAGAACAGTTCTCTCTCTCAATTGTTCTCTCTTTCTCTCTCTCTCTCTCTCACCCTCCTCCCCTCCCCTCCCCTCCCCTCCCCTCCCCTCCCCTCCCCTCCCCTCCCCTCCCTCTCTCTGAAAGAGGACAGGGAAGAGGGACAGAAGGACCCAGGAACTAGCCCCTCCCCTCCTCCCTTACTGTGACCATAGGCTTCATGCCTGGACTGAGACAGCAGGTGTGGTTATCATGGTAGGAGACCAACTGTGCAGAGGCAGAAACAGTATTTTATTCACTTACGCTGGAGAGAGGGAGGGAGGGAGGGAGGGAGGGAGGGAGAGAGAGAGAGAGAGAGAGAGAGAGAGAGAGAGAGAGAGAGAGAGAGAGAGAGAGAGAGAGAGAGAGAGAGAGAGATGCTTTGCAGGTATTATGTGTCCTTGTGTCTCTGTCTTTCCCCCAGAGTACCATGCCTCTGTCACCTGTTCCCCATACAGTAAGTAAAGAGGTACTGTATGCAGACAGGACTCTCTTCCTAAAGGTATACAGTGTGTTGCAGATAAGTTCTACCCACCAGTGTTTCATGGTAGCAAGTGGCATCTATGTTTAGAAGTAAATATAGCTATCTTCTGTACGGAATATTTTAACAAATATGGCTCATTTTAGTTACTTATATTTAATAGTCTGTGTTGTTGAGTTCAGGCCTTACTGACCCCTGAGATGGCGTCATGTCTTCAGCCCCTCAAACCCCCGTCCCCCCCAGTCGTCTGCCGTGACAGCTCTGACTCCCCCTACTCCCGTCACTCCCCTCCCTCATCCCTGTGGTCCCCCTCCACCTCGGTGGCTCCAGTGTTGACCCCCTCTGTCAGCCTGCCAGCCCAGGCCAGGGCCCCACGCTGGCCCCAACACATGAAACATTCATTGGGGAGAGAGTGAAGGCGAGAGCCAGGCTCCGAGTGTGGCCTGCATTGGCCTACAGACTGCCTGTTATACTACACCTCTTCTCACAATCTCCGCTCCTCCAATCAGTTAGACTAACTTTGTCTGAATGATATCTGTGATGAATCACAAAGAACAACTGAATCTATTCAGATCAACTGGAGGTTGATAAGTAGCTGCTTGCTGCATGCTGACAATCACACACAGGACGACGTGACTTCCTGGAACTGGCTCTGTGTGTGAGCGAGCGTACACACGAGTGCGCGTGCATGAGCCCTGTCGCAGCACAAGGCTGTGTCAGAGGATGTGGTGGGAGGTAGGAGAAGACAAGTCTTTTATTATTGGTTACCTCTCCCAAACGCTCAGAGATAAGTGTGTAAGTAAGAGCAATATCTCCCTGTCTCACAAAAGAGGTCTCTGTAGTGCAAATCAATTTACCTCTTCCTGTTCTTCTCTTTTAGCCTGTCTTACACGCATGCACACACATACACACACACACACACACGCGCGCGCACTCACACACACACACACACACACACACACACACACACACACACACACACACCAATCAGGCCTACTAGTGGTTATAGTTCCTCTCTCAGCCGTCTCAACTGGTTGTTTTGGGGACAGTAAACTCAGTGTTGAAGAAGAGATCTTAAAGATATATAGCTCACACTTTACAAGTCTACCATCGACTGACTTCCACTGAGATTCATTCAACACAGCTAATTGTTGCTGTTCTGTTTGCACTCGAAGCACAGAGGAATGCAGTGTTAATGACTTTGAATGTTTGGGATTTATTATCTAAAGGGCTTCTACATATCTGGATCAGCTGTCTCTGGGCTCATATTGCCTCGCTGCTCCTAGCTGAAACATAAACATGTTTTATCCCTTTTATTAATTGAACTCAGTGTGAGTCAAATACAACAACTCAGTTCAGGGCCAGCAGAATGTCCAACAGAGTCAACAAAAACATATCAGCTGAGCACCAAAGTGAATTGGGCCAAGGGAATGTATTCTCCTCTCACCCTGCTCCATAGCCCTGCCCCATAGCCCTGCTCCATAGCCCTGCCCCATAGCCCTGCTCCATAGCCCTGCCCCATAGCCCTGCTCCATAGCCCTGCCCCATAGCCCTGCTCCATAGCCCTGCCCCATAGCCCTGCTCCATAGCCCTGCCCCATAGCCCTGCCCCATAGCCCTGCTCCATAGCCCTGCCCCATAGCCCTGCCCCATAGCCCTGCTCCATAGCCCTGCCCCATAGCCCTGCCCCATAGCCCTGCTCCATAGCTCTGCCCCATAGCCCTGCCCCATAGTCCTGCCCCATAGCCCTGCTCCATAGCCCTGCCCCATAGCCCTGCCCCATAGCCCTGCCCCATAGCCCTGCCCCATAGCCCTGCCCCATAGCCCTGCTCCATAGCCCTGCCCCATAGCCCTGCCCCATAGCCCTGCTCCATAGCTCTGCCCCATAGCCCTGCCCCATAGTCCTGCCCCATAGCCCTGCTCCATAGCCCTGCCCCATAGCCCTGCCCCATAGCCCTGCTCCATAGCCCTGCCCCATAGCCCTGCCCCATAGCCCTGCTCCATAGCCCTGCTCCATAGCCCTGCCCCATAGTCCTGCCCCATAGCCCTGCTCCATAGCCCTGCCCCATAGCCCTGCCCCATAGCCCTGCCCCATAGCCCTGCCCCATAGCCCTGCCCCATAGCCCTGCTCCATAGCTCTGCCCCATAGCCCTGCCCCATAGCCCTGCCCCATAGCCCTGCTCCATAGCCCTGCCCCATAGCCCTGCTCCATAGCCCTGCCCCATAGCCCTGCTCCATAGCCCTGCTCCATAGCCCTGCTCCAAAGCCCTCCTCCATAGCCTTGCATCATGGGTCACATGTGCTGGGGTCCAGCCGTCCGAGGCCATGCCAGGATCTGTTAAGTCCATGCTGTAAATGTATTTCTAGAGTGTAATGATGTGAGCCGTGCCCGCGTATTAAGCCCGTGAGAGAACGGATGGCTGTAATGTGTGCTCCTTTCTATGTGTGTGTTCTCCATTGTTTATGTATGGCTGAAGCAGGTTTGTGTTAATCAGGATCATGGCTGATTATGCCGCCGTAGGGCATAGTGGGTTTATGACTAGTGCTGGGCTGGCCGTGGGTCATATTGGCTGAGGGGAGTGTTGGGTCCTGGGAGTGTCTGCTGGCATGGGTTAGACCAGACCAGGCTCCTCTCTCTGCCCTGCCAATGGCCAGCCCCAGCCACAACACCCTCAGGACTGCTGACCAGGACTACTGCCCAGGAATACTGCTACAATGTTCTCTTCTATACTGGTCCTGGAACTGTACTTAAAACAGGGGCACACATATTCTTTAGGGCTCATTTTACTACTAAAAAAGCTTAGAAAATCCCTTATAATAATACAGACAAAAATATGGTCGTAAAAGTTCAATTAAATAAAATACTGCTTTGAATAGGAACTTCTGGCAGCCGGGTGGGGGACAGGGACGGGTTACTTGGGGGACGGGGGGTTGAGGCGTTGAAGATAGACACCATCTCAGGGGTCAGTAAGCCCTGAACTAAGCAACACAGAATGTGAGAGACAAAAACCAGTACTAAAACAACTACAACTAATCCAAAATAACATATAAAGAGACTGTATAAATATAAGTAACTAAAATAAGTCATATTTGTTGAAATATACATTAAGAAATATCATCTCACTGCTAAATTATTGTGAAGTTCCTATGATAAAAGTAGTTTTATTTTATATTTCAACCAATCTGATGTGATAAAGTAATCTGTAAAAGAAACCTCTTCATTTAGCAGACGCTTTTTAACAAACATGTCATTTAGCAGACGCTTTTATCCAACGCATTTCTAAGGTATTGAAAAAAAGATATTGAAAATAATAAAACTCCACTTCATCTTTCGAGATGAGCTTGAATCCGTTTCCCCCATAGCGAGCTGCGTAGAAATCACATGAGAATTTCATCTAATCACAGTGCCTTATAATCACACCTCAAAGCAGCAGAAAATGCCAGGCAGAATAAATAAGAAGGACTAAATAAATGATCAGTGATTGTTTGGCTCTAAGTGCAGTTAGCTCAGCTTCCTGATTTAGTCGAAGCCTTCAGCCATCCCTCAGTGGAGGAATGGTCTTAGCGGAAGGGAATCGGCTAAAAAGACCCATTTGTCTTTATACCTTCAATATTCGATGAGAGACGTTAATTGCACCTCGCTGAAAGAAAAGGAGGGAGGAGGGGAGGGATAAAGGAGGGAAGAAGGAAGGGAGGGATATACTGGCTAATGGTCCGTAGGGGGAAAAGAAAGGAGGGAGAAAATAAAAGGGGATTTATATTAGAAAGTTAGAGCATATCCTCGGGAGGTTCCTTCCTCCTCCCCCTGTGTGTGTTTTTCTTTTACCTGTGTGCGTCTCTAAGCGCTAATGCTCATTAGCCAGTCTGTGTGATGATAGCTCAGGATCACTGGTAGCGTTAGCTAGCGACCATCACCGCGAGCCTCTGGCTAAGGAGAGAGGCTTCCAACGGTTACGCACCACTCTGCTCTTGTCAGCCGGAATCGAGCGCACTCCTTAACTCAGTCTTTCTTGTTTTTTTGGTGGGGGGTTTTACCTTAAAAGTTTGTTGGAAAGATATCTACAAATGAAGTCGCTCAAGGTGCACCGCTTTTCCTTTTTAAGAGGAATTTAGGGGATGCATATGCATTAGAAAAGTCTTTGTGTGGAGAAAGTGCCAGCGCAGCACTTCACTTTGCCTTCTTCCCATCCTTCCTCTTCCACTCTCTTCTTTCTCTTTAATCTAGGGCTTAGTCCTGACATCTCACTCCCAGTGATTATCATATCTCCTGGTCCTCACAGATCTAGAAACAGTGGAGAAGCATTATCAATTTACCTAAACTCTCTCTAAAACGTATGCAGTGATTTCACATGTCCAATCAGTTAGGGCAAGGACATTGGACACATAAGACAAAGGGACAACTTTCAGATATTCCGCTTCACCCAAGCGTTCTCAATTATGAAGCACTCAGCTCCTCACAGTGCTGTAAAGGTTGGGTGCAGTCGCACTTACTGACCACACAGGGCAGTGTATCTGATCCCTCCACCCTAGGGCCTCAGGGCAGGCACCTGCCTCCTGTCAGCTCAATTCCACCCCCCACACCAAACCTACAATCAACCATTCACTGTCCGCCCGTGAACAGCACACAACTGGTCATAAACTATCTTCATGAATCATGTGTGGTACAGACTAAAGCTATAAAGACCTGTGTTTAGCTTTGAGCAGTGTGTGTGTGCTAGTGTGTGTGTGTCTGTCTCTGTGTGTGCTTGTTTGTGTGTGTGCATGCTTGTGATTTGGTCAGATTAGATACTTTTTTTGTAATTCATTATTCATATGAAACAAGGCAGCAATCATGCAAGTTTGTTTTACAGTTTTTTATTTGACATATGTATGTGATAGCAATATTCATAATCACACAATCACAGCTCACAATCACACAAAAACATTCCTTTTTGATATATGCTTGAGTGTGTCCATGTCTGCTTTCAACCAGCATTCAATATCCCATTGCCACTCGGTGTGTGTTTTTGAGTCTTTTTATTAAGGTGTGTGCGGATGTGTGTGTGTGTGTGTGCATGTGAGTGTGAGTCTGTGTGTGTTTGTGTATGTGAGTGTGTGCTCACTGCTGCTCCGGTTTTGTCTTTGGGGATCATTTACAACTCTCAACATTTTTATAACAGCCCATTTGGTGATATTTATATTGATCAAGCACAAGCATTGGCTCTGAATACAGGCTTTTCCTGAATCACACCGTTTCTCTGCACTCGGCCCTGCTCTGTTCTGTTACGTTCTGCTCTCTCTCTCTCTCTCTCTCTCTCTCTCTCTCTCTCTCTCTCTCTCTCTCTCTCTCTCTAAAACAACTATCTTCCTCTCTGTTGCCAACAGCCCAAGATACACGGCTACATTGCATCACCTCTGTCATAAAACCTAGTGTGTCTCTAATGGTCTCAATGACCCTGTATGTTTGTCTCAAAGGGGGAAAGGAAAACCTTACACTTCACAGATGGCAGAAGGATCGTGTTGTGGCTTGCTGAGACGATTTGTCATAGATCAAGCTTCGTCTTCGTTGGGGACAGAGGCATGCATGTAGACTGTTGCACTGTATATCACTCAGCCCTGTATCATGTTCACTAGAGGTGCTGTAAGTCTGTGCCTCAGTCTGCCAGGGGCATGTCCCCATGTGTTTCACTATTTTTCTTTTTTTTAAATCTCCTTCGTTCTCGTTCTATCGCTCTCTCTTGTTCTTGTTCTTTCTTTCTCTCCCTCTGTCTTCTCTCCCTCATTCTCTCTCTTGTTCTCTCTCTTGTGCTCTATCTCTTCTGATGGGCATATAATTAAATGTTCCACATCCATTTCTCTGCTGACATTCACTCTGGGTCTAAGTGTGGATAAGATTTACAACATCAAAAGCGCCTTTTTATTATCCTTAATTGAATTATATGTTCACACTGTTGATTGAGTCACACTCAAATTAAACCGCAGCCATGTATAGAAGTTGTGAAAAAATAGATATGTCTTTATTTGTCCGGGGTCCATATGCTACATGAAGTGACAATTTGAATGGCATGAATGTGTTATGGTGAACTCAATACCAGTCAGGACACATACCTGTATAATACCCTTTTCCCCCTCACTAATTGGGGAGAAACCTAACACTGGGCTCTATCAATAGGACACTCTGCTCAGCTGTGGATGAGTGTCCATGTGGTGGGGAAACAACATTCTATCTTTAAGCCTGACCCGGGTACAGTGGTTAGTGACCACATTCTAAATTCTGCACTTGGGCCCTGGTACAGCACCTTGAGTGCCATCGGAGGCATTAGCATGTGTGTGTGTGTCCGTCTGTCAGTTCCACTGTAACATAACCTGGTGTGGAGAGTTCTGTTTTGGTCAGGCCTCATGGCTCACTGTGGTTCTGGTGGCCTTCGAGCCTCCTCCACTTGTCCCGAGCAGGAATGTGTGAGGAGTTTGGAGTGCCTGGAGCGGCTGGCTTAGAGCTCCCTCCCTGTTGTGGAGACACTCAAGGAGGCCCTCAATGCTCCTGTTTCTCCCTTTGGAAAAGCAGAGGGATAACAACTAAGGGTTGGGCAGCCAGGGGCAAGGCAGGGCGAGGCATCGTCAGCACTGGTGAAGGGTGTGGGGTCAAAGGTGAGGGTGAGGGGGGGCAGGGGAACTTAGATCCCAAGGAGACTCTTAGAGAACAACAACATCCTCTATGTTTCTTTCCCCTATCTCCTTCTTTACTAGTTCATTTCCTTGTTTTGTTGTCCCTGGTCTCTTTTCTCTTCTGTTTCTTTACTGTCTTCATTCTGAAGGAGAAGGATAATTTAGGTCATGACTTCCTCTGGACTGAGTGCATGGTTCAGGGTGTGTGTCTCTGGACTGAGTGCATGGTTCAGGGTGTCTCTGGACTGAGTGGATGATGCAGGGTGTGTGTCTCTGGACTGAGTGCATGGTGCAGGATGTGTGTCTCTGGACTGAGTGCATGGTGCAGGGTGTGTGTCTCTGGACTGAGTGCATGGTTCAGGGTGTGTGTCTCTGGACTGAGTGCCTGGTGCAGGATGTGTGTCACTGGACTGAGTGCATGGTGCAGGGTGTGTGTCTCTGGACTGAGTGCATGGTGCAGGGTGTGTGTCTCTGGACTGAGTGCATGGTGCAGGGTGTGTGTCTCTGGACTGAGTGCAAGGTGCAGGGTGTGTGTCTCTGTACTGAGTGCAAGGTGCAGGGTGTGTGTCTCTGTACTGAGTGCATAGTTCAGGGTGTGTGTCTCTGGACTGAGTACATGGTTCAGGGTGTGTGTCTCTGGACTGAGTGCATGGTGCAGGGTGTGTGTCTCTGGACTGAGTACATGGTTCAGAGTGTGTGTCTCTGGACTGAGTGCATAGTTCAGGGTGTGTGTCTCTGGACTGAGTACATGGTTCAGGGTGTGTGTCTCTGGACTGAGTGCATGGTGCAGGGTGTGTGTCTCTGGACTGAGTGCATGGTGCAGGGTGTGTCTCTGGACTGAGTGCATGGTGCAGGGTGTGTGTCTCTGGACTGAGTGCATGGTGCAGGGTGTGTGTGGGTCAGGAAAGGCCTTCTCTGGTCTGTGGTTATCTCCTAGAACAGCACAGTGCAGTTAGATGGGCATCAAAGACCAAGCACCTAGACTTGAACTACTGTATCTCTGTTTCTGAAGTGTAGTGGGTTGGCACACGCTGGCAGTTTAAAAGCCCTGTATCCTGTCCTGTCAGAGCTTTATGAGCCCAGGGGGACCGTAAAAAGACAAAGGCCTCCTGGCCTTGGGCTGGTCAGTGGGCCAGAGAGTGCTGGGGAGGGCTTGGAAGGTTTGAGGACGGCTGGGGAGGGCTGGAGAGGGCTTGGGAGGATTGAGGAGCAGAGGGAAAGATTGCGGAGGGCTGAACAAAGCTGGGGAGGTTTGAGGAGGGCTGGGGAGGGTTGAGGACCAGAGAGTTCAGTTTCATCTGGGGCAACGTCTTCCCACATGAACTGACATGATAATGGATTGTAGGGTCACTTATGTAACACCCACATCCAACTCCTGTCTGATCTTACACACTCACCATAACTCTGTTGACCACCTTGAGCTTCCTATAACATTCCCAAACTATTCCCACTTCCAGGAAAACATGCCATGCACGTGCAACCATGCGCACACACACACGCAAACGCTCACTCTCTCTACTGTGATTGTTTCCAGCCTGAGACATACCTGTGTCCAGGTCGCTGACAGATACATGGGTTAGTGTGTGTGTTTGTTTTCTCAGTAGGGGTCTTTGGGAAGCAGGAGGAAACCATGATAGAGAGATAACTGTGTTTGGACAGACACTAGTGGAGCTGAGAGAACACACACTACCCTAAAGCCCACTGATATTACAGGATGTGTGAAAGGCCACAATAATAGTTTTTTATTCAATTTATTTTGAGAAAAGAGAAAATGTGGTCTGTTGTTATGCATGACACATACAGTGGCTTGCGAAAGTATTCACCCCCCTTGGCATTTTTCCTATTTTGTTGCCTTACAACCTGGAATTAAAATGGATTTTGGGGGGGTTTTACACAACATGCCTACCACTTTGAAGATGCAAAATAGTTGTTATTGTGAAACAAACAAGAATTAAGATAAAAAAACAGAGAAAAGCATAACTATTCACCCCCCAAAATCAATACTTTGTAGATTCACCTTTTGCAGCAATTACAGCTGCAAGTCTCTTTGGGTATGTCTCTATAAGCTTGGCACATCTAGACACTGGGATTTTTTGCCCATTCTTCAAGGCAAAACTGCTCCAGCTCCTTCAAGTTGGATGGGTTCTGCTGGTGTACAGCAATCTTTAAGTCATACCACAGATTCTCAATTGGATTGAGGTCTGGGCTTTGACTAGGCCATTCCAAGACATTTAAATGTTTCCCCTTAAACCACTCGAGTGTTGCTTTAGCAGTATGCTTAGGGTCATTGTCCTGCTGGAAGGTAAACCTCCGTCCCAGTCTCAAATCTCTGGAAGACTGAAACAGCTTTCCCTCAAGAATTTCCCTGTATTTAACGCCATCCATCATTCCTTCAATTCTGACCTGTTTCCCAGTCCCTGCTGATGAAATACATCCCCACAGCATGATGCTGCCACCACCATGCTTCACTGTGGGGATGGTGTTCTCGGGATGATGAGAGGTGTTGGGTTTGCGCCAGACATAGCGTTTTCCTTGATGTCCAAAAAGCTCTATTTTAGTCTCATCTGACCAGAGTACATTCTTCCATATGTTCGGGGAGTGTCCCACATGGCTTTTGGTGAACACCAAACGTGTTTGCTTATTTTTTTCTTTAAGCAATGGACTTTTTCTGGCCACTCTTCCGTAAAGCCCAGCTCTGTGGAGTATACGGCTTACATTTACATTTACATTTTAGTCATTTAGCAGACGCTCTTATCCAGAGCGACTTACAGGAGCAATTAGGGTTAAGTGCCTTGCTCAAGGGCACATTTACGTCATTTAGCAGACGCTCTTATCCAGAGCGACTCACAAATTGGTGCGTTCACCCTATAGCCAGTGGGATAGCCACTTTACAATTTTTGGGGGGGGGGGGGGTAGAAGGATTACTTTATCCTATCCCAGGTATTCCTTAAAGAGGTGGGGTTTCAAATGTCTCCGGAAGGTGGTGAGTGACTCCGCTGTCCTGGCGTCGTGAGGGAGCTTGTTCCACCATTGGGGTGCCAGAGCAGCGAACAGTTTTGACTGGGCTGAGCGGGAACTATGCTTCCGCAGAGGAAGGGGAGCCAGCAGGCCAGAGGTGGATGAACGCAATGCCCTCGTTTGGGTGTAGGGACGGATCAGAGCCCGAAGGTACAGAGGTGCCGTTCCCCTCACTGCTCCATAGGCAAGCACCATGGTCTTGTAGCGGATGCGAGCTTCAACTGGAAGCCAGTGGAGTGTGCGGAGGAGGGGGGTGACGTGAGAGAACTTGGGAAGGTTGAACACCAGACGGGCTGTGGCATTCTGGATGAGTTGTAGGGGTTTAATGGCACAGGCAGGGAGGCCAGCCAACAGCGAGTTGCAGTAGTCCAGACGGGAGATGACAAGTGCCTGGATTAGGACCTGTGCCGCTTCCTGTGTAAGGCAGGGTCGTACTCTCCGGATGTTGTAGAGCATGAACCTGGCTTAAAGTGGTCCTATGGACAGACACTCCAATCTCCGCTGTGGAGCTTTGCAGCTCCTTAATGTTTATCTTTGGTCTCTTTGTTGCCTCTCTGATTAATGCCCTCCTTGCCTGGTCCATGAGTTTTGGTGGGCGGCCCTCTCTTGGCAGGTTTGTTGTGGTGCCATATTCTTTCCATTTTGTTATAATGGATTTAATGATGCTCCGTGGGATGTTCAAAGTTTCGGATATTTTTTTATAACCCATCCCTGATCTGTACTTCTCCACAACTTTGTCCCTGACCTGTTTGGAGAGCTCCTTGGTCTTCATGGTGCCGCTTGCTTGGTGGTGCCCCTTGCTTAGTGGTGTTGCAGACTCTGAGGCCTTTCAGAACAGGTGTATATATACTGAGATCATGTGACAGATCTTGTGACACTTAGATTGCACACATGTGGACTTTATTTAACTAATTATGTGACTTCTGAAGGTAATTGGTTGCACCAGATCTTATTTAGGGTCTTCATAGCAAAGGGGGTGAATACATATGCACGCACCACTGTTCCGTTATTTATTTTTTTGAATTTTTTGAAACAAGTTATTTTTCACCAATTTGGACTATTTTGTGTATGTCCATTACATTAAATCCAAATAATAATCCATTTAAATTACAGGTTTTAATGCAATTTTTTTTTGAAAAATGCCAAAGGGGATGAATACTTTTGCAAGTCACTGTATGCATGATACATATTTTGATACATCTTCACACAAATTCATGCATTTTCCTTTGATCACTACTTCATTATAATTCTAGCAGGCTGACTTCCCTAGCAGGGTAAGTGCAGTGTTGTAGTGAGTGATATTAGCCGGCTCCTCCTCTCAGGTAATGAGTTAATGGGAGCAGGGTGATGGTGACATCCAGTACAGGGAGACGTAGAGCCATGTGCAGCCCACAGACAGCTTTAGACACAATGGGAACACTCACAGACAGGCCTGCCTGCCTGGGCATCTGCTTCCATAGGGATCCCACTGAGTGAGAACACACATTTAACCATCTGTAGCTCAAAGACACACAGGGAACAGAGGAGGAGAGGAGGAGAGAGGAGAAGAAAGGAGGGGTATTTTGGATGAGTTGCAAGAGGTGACGTCTTCAATCTGTGTCTGTGGGAAGAAAGTTTATGAGAGTGGATTATTGAACGTGTGGGATGGGGTGTGTGTGTCTCTGGTGGGAGGTGAAATGTGTGTGTGTGCGTGTGTGCCCTCGTGCAGGTGCGCTTGCACATGTGTGCATGTATGCCTTTAAAAGTAATATGTTTAAGTCTCGACTTACAATGCATTTGTAGTCTGCTATGGATGAGCCAAAACTAGGTACTAAAGACACATTAACAAAGAACTAGTAGAACACTGTAGAATCACACCCAGCTGTCATGATGAAATGAGATTGACCTAACTGAAACACTGAAGGCTATGTGACTCAATGGCAAGCCCTGTGCTGAGCAGTGTGTTCACGTACTGTTTCTAGAGAGTATGAGCAAACTTTATTTTAAAAGCCTCTGACAGTAAGATGTGAATCATCAGTCATTTCATCAGAACACCACGCCCACCAGGGACCTCAGGAGAGGGTTGTGACCGATCCAGCTCCCTGTATTCTAGTAATCCGTGGGCCAACCAAAACCTCACTCCCCTCTCTCCATGACACAGCATTGCTGTATAACTTGGGCTTCTGGAGAGTGCAGCGTTCAAGTGAGGAGTAAAGAGTAAAGCCAGTTCCCTTAGTTACATTTATTTATATGATCATCAACCATGGCGCTCCCCTCAACCCATCTCTCTCACACACCCCTGAAGCTCTTCAATAAACAGGCAGTGGATTTCAAGGTGTGTCTGTGGTGGAGGTGGTCATATAGAAGCTCAGAGGTGTGTGTGTTGTTTGTTGGCACACTTACATCACCTCTCCCCACATCAAAAGTCAGTAGCACCTGCATTTGCTCTAACTGCCACTGTGCTGCCAATGTCAGCAAACACACACACACACACACACACACACACACACACCTTGCACAACACTACACAGGGTCAAAAAACCTGCAAAACATACTCAGTGTTATTCAAATTATTTTGACACCTGCAATACATGCGTACCCCTTAGCTAAGCCTCCCAGACAATAAAGCTTGGGTGGGTTTGGGTATATTTGCTGTCTAAATATGCCAGGCTGTTTTGGCATCAGCCAAACCAATACTGTGACGCACATCAAGGATGCACCTCCCCATGCAGTGTGTGTAAATAAGAACAGTTGTGAGTGTGTGTTCCGTTTATCGTCAAGTGTGTGCATGTGTAAATACAAGTAGTAGTTAAAGGAAGAGACAAAATGAGGAACGACCAGAAAGAGGAGTGCAGGTAAATCAAATCAAATCAAAGTGTATTGGTCACATACACAGTTTTGCAGGTGTTATCGCAGGTGCAGCGAAATGCTTGCGTTTCTAGTTAAAACAGTGGAGTAATACCTAGCAATACAATAACAATACACACCTTATCCAAAAGTAAAAAAAACTAAAACAATTGTAGACAATTGCATTGACGGAAGCCACAATCTATCTGCAAATTAAAGCTGATCTACCCCCTAAATCAATAAATAAAATAATAACAAAAAATAACAACGACATTAAGACATATCAGAACAAGCAATGTCAGTATCAGGAATAGAAATATATGTGCTGTATGTGAATGGTGTGTATAGACAGTATGGACAGTATATGGATAGAAAATGTGTGTACAGCAGTAGTTATATCGGATGAGGCTTGACTATAATACAATATGTACTGTACATATGAAGTGGGTAAAACAGTATGTAAACATTATTATGTACATACTGCAGCAGTCTCTAAGGTGCAGAGTAGAGTACCAGGTGGTAGCTGGCTAGTGGTAGTGTCTACGGTTCAAGGCAGGGTACTGGGCAGAGGCCGGCTAGTGATGACTGTTTAACAGTCAGACGGTCAGGAGATAGATAGGTTAGGTAGTCATATAACGATTGAGAAATAGAGAGAACTACTCCCTTCCCTTCTAAAAAAGGACAAATCGGACAAATCATGATCTGATTGACCAGTGTGACAACAGCCTGACCACAGCTCTACTCTAGCCCCTATCCAACCCATGTTCCTGTAATGTTCTAACCACAGTGGACTGCTCAGGCCCTGCAGGTCACCTCCCAGGCTCCCACGCACTACAATCACATCCCCTCTTACTGTATGTAGTGTGTCATATACTGGAGAAACGCAAACGGAAAGGAATCTATTTCTGCCTCTCCTTCCTACTATGCGGCTGGGCACACTGATCATACCATAAACCCAGATCTATCTCAATAGCCCAAAGAGTCATGATTCTCAAACTCTCCTTCCTGTGTGGTTTCGGTACCTGTGCCAACCTTGTAGCAGCATATGACTGTCATTGGCTGCTGTTGTGTTGTGTTTGACCTTTGACCCCTCACAAAAAAAAAACATATATAACAGCCATAGTCCACCCCCCCCTGAGTCACAGGAAATTACGTGCTGCTGCCGTGGCCTCTGCGCTGCTGAACGGTGTGGTTAGCGATGTTGTGAAACAGGCAGCAAGGAAAAATTACCAGATAGTAAACGGTTATCATGTCTCAAGAGCAAGCGAGAGAGAGAGAGAGAGACAGTTGTATGTTTGTGTGTATGAGTGTATGTGAGAGAGAGCTTATGTGAAAGAGAGAGACTGAGACAAAGAGAGCAGGAGTGAAAAATGAGAATCAGATTGGAATACAGTATGTGCATCATTATATGCTTATGTTACATTAATGGACATAATTTTGCTTGCATACAAGGCCTTGTCGATGGACTACTTTGTTCACGTTTATTTATTTGTTAACTCTCCATACTGGATATACAGTAGTATCCTGTCACATAAATTATACAATACCATTCACACACATATTAGAGCCTTGTCATTAGCCTCTTTATGCAGTTCATCTGTGGTGCCAAGCTCCCTCACGACGCCAGGACAGCGGAGTCACTCACCACCTTCAGGAGACATTTGAAACCCCACCTCTTTAAGGAATACCTGGGATAGGATCAAGTAATCCTTCTACCCCCCCCCAAAAAAACAAAAAAAACAAAAAAACATTGTAAAGTGGTTATCCCACTGGCTATAAGGTGAATGCACCAATTTGTAAGTCGCTCTGGATAAGAGCGTCTGCTAAATGACGTAAATGTAAATGTAAACGTGCCACCAATCCTCTCTCCTTCGCCCGTACATGTTTTCTGTTTGACTGTCTGTTCTCTGTCATCCTTCCTCTCTCTCTGCTCTAAACCACCACACTCCCACACAGAACACTGACTACAGCCCAGCAGCTGAACAGAGAAACAACAGGCAACCTCAAGATATAAAGAGACAGGAAGCTGAAGTAGCTGAGAGCAGGGTTCACATGTAAATATGCATGTTAGTTGTCAACCATACATTTATTTGATAAGCATTTGATAGCTTATTTTTTTGCATGTGCACCCTGATTTCACTTACTTCAGCATCTCTCAGAAGACTTCCGGGAGAAAGCACAGAAGGAAACCTTTCAGGTTGCTTTTGTGCTTGGTGCAATGACTCTACTGGAAGAGACAGAGACTCCCTCAGTTACTGTCAGATGAACAGTCACAGACACCTAGCAGGGGCTAAGCCTCACTCTGAGAGATATTACTGTTCTTAGGACAATGTATTGGGATCAATGCGGAGAGCTGTCTTCCAATATCTGATCTCAGAGCAGTTCATTTGTGCAGCCTGTTGTTAGCTATCCCCAGATGACCTGGGTTTGACTAATATCTGGTTCTGATTTGGATTGGACATATCACACACTCAGTTTCCACCACAGACACAGCTGGTGATAACACAAGCCACTGTTGTTGAGAGACAGAAAGAGAGATGGAAAGATAGATAGAAAGAAAGAGAAAGATTACGAGAGAGAGAGAGAGAGAGCGAGAGGGAGAGGGAGAGAGAGAAAGAGAAAGGGAGAGAGGGAGAGACAGTAGAGTACAGCTCATGTGTGTCCAAGGGATTAATACTAGCATGGTCTCTATCACAGCCGTAATAGAAACATGCACTGTCCCATTATGGGCTGAGTTTGAGAATAAATAATCTAACACCCCCCCCTCTTTTCAAAGCATTACCCTGTCAAACCTAATCTAACCTGCTCTCCCCTCCCCCTCTGCCCCCCTCCCGCCCTCCCTTGGCGGACAAAGCCGTTCGCCGCCTCAGGCAAGGGCTGGGAACACAGGAGCAAAGTTACACCAGAGAAAGCAGTAGACTAGCACTACTGCTGACAGAAACCTCACCAGTGTCTGTGTCTCTACTTTGTAGAACCCACACTTCCCATGGACGACCTTAAGATCTGTACATGTGAAATGACTACTCCGGGGTCACCCAGCATTGCTTTGGAAGCCAATTAAAAAAATATATTGCCCTGTGAAATGACAGTGTTGTTTGGTGTTCCCAATAGCCTTTATAAGAGGAGGGAGATTGTAAAATAGATTGTGAATTCTGCAAGCATCAGCCTTTCAAATGAGAACTTTAGTGCAATTAAGAATAGCAAGTGAATGGCCTTTTTAGAGCGACCACTGGTAAAGAGAACATGGCTATGGAATGTCTTCTGCATGTCTCCTCTGTGTCTGTCACTCAATGTGGTTTCCACCACAAGACACATACCCTATTCCCATGGGAACTATAAGGCTAGCCTCCATGACAGCACAGCTAGGGGACAAACATACTAGCAGACATTCAACACAGACCTAGAGTCCGTTTGGGGGTTTTACTACTCATGGAGATGGCCTTTGAGGTGTGATGCCGATCTTAGTACAGTGCCTTGACGTAACTTGTATATTTAGTCTAGTCTGACAGTCCTTGAGTAGGGCCAGACTGATTGTGCTGGGAAAGAATTACCTCAAGCATTCAGACATTATTTAAAATAAGAAAACATCCTATGGAAATGATTCAACATGAACCAAACACGAAACAGAAAACAAGAGTAGCTATAGTTTTATTGATTTAATATACTCACAAGAGATGCACTGTTAAGTTATTGATGGAAATACTCCATAGATTCTGTCTGACACTAGCTGTCAACTTGAAACAGGGAACTAGTGGGCACGTGCACAGTGAGTGCACCAGAGGTCATTACAGGAGCTGCAGGTGTAGACATGTACAGACTCAACTCCCTCAATATCATTTATTACATGCATGACTGCACGTAGTAGTTGTTAGTGGGCATTCATGTCAACATTTGTATCTAAGGAAGGTAGCTCATTTTGATTGAATATGACATGTCAAAATTATTACACCTGTCACGATCGTCTGACGAATGAGACCAAAGCGCAGCGCGTTGAGCGAACATGACTTTATTATATTAAAGTACTGAACACCAAAACAACAAACAATGACGATACGTGAAGTCCACAGTGACAAAGACTGATACGGAACAAAAACCCACAACACTAAGGTGAACACTGACAGTTTAAATATGGCTCCCAATCAGAGATAACGAGCCGACAGCTGACACTCGTTACCACTGATTGGGAGTCACACGACCAAACAAGGAAACCCAAACAAATACAACACAACCAATACCACACACAACCAAATGAACACACCCTGGCTCAAAATACACAGTCCCGGAGCCAGAGCGTGACAGTACCCCCCCCTAAAGGCGCGGACTGCGACCGCGCCTCAAAAACCCCAAACAGGGGAGGGCTGGGTGGGCATTACTCCTCGGAGGCGGCTCCGGCTCCGGCCTTGACCACCACCCTACTACAATCCCCCCGTAGTGCCCCCAGTCCGATCTGACCCAGTTAGCTGGATCAGGACTGCCGACGCGCACCCCTGGCTTGGCGCGTGAGGCAGGAATGGACCGGACCTGGCAGACGATACGCACCCTAGGCTTGATGCGTGGAGCCGGAATGGGCCTCACCAGGCTGACGACTCGCATCCCTGGCTTGGTGCGAGTAGCAGGAGTGGGCTGGATCAGGCTGACGGCTCGCACCCTTGGCTTGGTGCGAGTAGCAGGGACGAGCTGAACCAGGCTGACGACTCGCACCCTTGGCTTGGTGCGAGTAGCAGGAACGGGCTGGACCAGGCCGACGACTCGTACCCCTGGCTTGGTGCGAGTAGCAGGAACGGGCTGAACCAGGCTGACGACTCGCCCCCTTGGCTTGGTGCGAGTAGCAGGAACGGGCTGGACCAGGCTGACGACTCGCACCCTTGGCTCGGTGCGAGTAGCAGGGACGAGCTGGACCAGGCTGACGACTCGCACCCTTGGCTTGGTGCGAGTAGCAGGAACAGGCCGGGCTGGGCTGGCGACGCACACCGTAGGCTCTGTGCGTAGAACAGGAACAGGCCGGGCTGGGCTGACGACGCACACCGTAGGCTTTGTGCGTAGAGCAGGAACAGGCCGGGCTGGGCTGACGACGCACACCGTAGGCTTTGTGCGTAGAGCAGGAACAGGCCGGGCTGGGCTGACGACGCACACCGTAGGTTTTGTGCGTAGAGCAGGGACAGGCCTCACCGGACAGTGGAGACGGATAGGAGACCTGGAATGAAGAGCGGCCACAACCCGTCCCGGCTGAATGCCTACCTTCACACACTCTGTGTGAGGCATCCGCACAGGACGTACAGGGCTGTGTACCCGTACCGACATGACAGCACGTGATACTGGAGCAGGATATCCGGGACCGCGGAGAGGCATAGGAGACCACGAGCGTTGAGCCGGCACACTCCGTCCTGGCTGCATACCCCCCTTCGCACGACACGTGCGGGGTGCTCGCACAGGACGTACAGGACTGTGCCGGACCACTCGTGGCACCGTACGCTGCTCCGCATACCGCGGAACCTGCCCCGTCCCATGCTGCCATGCCTGAGTACGGGAAGTTGGTTCCGCTCTCCATCCCGGCCTCGCCAACCTGCCTTCTGGCCCCCAAAACCCGGTGGCCTCCTCTCCAAATTGCCCTGTGGCAGCCTCCTGCTGCCCAGCCGCCCAAGCCATGTGCCCCCCCCCCAAAATGTCTTGGGGTTGCCTCTCGTCCTTCCGACGATGGCCCTGCTGACGCCGTTGCTCCTCTCTCGCCAGGGCCTTGATCCTCCCCCAAGGTCCCTTGCCCCCGAGCATGTCCTCCCAGGACCACGATTTGCCCACCTGGGCCATCGCCAGCCTCTCGATCTCCTTACCCGGCACTTCCTCCCATGTCCAGTCTCCTTGCTCCTGGACACGCTGCTTGGTCCTTCTTTGGTGGGTTTTTCTGTCACGATCGTCTGACGAATGAGACCAAAGCGCAGCGCGTTGAGCGAACATGACTTTATTATATTAAAGTACTGAACACCAAAACAACAAACAATGACGATACGTGAAGTCCACAGTGACAAAGACTGATACGGAACAAAAACCCACAACACTAAGGTGAACACTGACAGTTTAAATATGGCTCCCAATCAGAGATAACGAGCCGACAGCTGACACTCGTTACCACTGATTGGGAGTCACACGACCAAACAAGGAAACCCAAACAAATACAACACAACCAATACCACACACAACCAAATGAACACACCCTGGCTCAAAATACACAGTCCCGGAGCCAGAGCGTGACAACACCAATCACAGATTAATTGTAATGTGATGTGTGATTCAATTTACAGTCTTTTAGGGCCATGCTTCCGCAATGTATCTGTGTTCTTACCTATTTAGTAAAGATAAAATAGTTAAGTCCCCCTCCCCTCAGCGACAGGAACAGTGACTCAGTGACAGGGCTTGTGTTACGTGAGAACTGTCTCACACCAGGTTTGCACTTACGTTCTCACTTAAGGACAAGCCCCATTGATCTGTTGGACAGGAGGGATAGAATCTGTGTGGGTTTTTCCATGGCTCCCTCCAGTGCTGAGGCCTGCAGACTGCTACTCTCTGTGTGGGGCTGCGACTGCAGCCGTGTGTGAGATGGCCCGGCCCGGGGTGACTGACAGGCCTCTAAAAGGGATAATGTGTCTGGCCTCAGTTCCAGCGCAGCACAGCACAGCTCCAACTGATAAACACTGGCAACCTGATCCAGAGACAAAAGATGCCTCTGCTCTGCTCCTCCTGACACAATGCAAACTTAATGCACCTCCGCAACGCCTCACTCAGATCTGACCAGACTTGCTTAAACAGTTCCACCTTGATCTAGCCCAGATCTAGTTCACCTCAGCTCATTACAGCCCAGCTCGGCCCAGTCCAGCCCTTTCCGATTCAGCTAAACTCAGCCCCCCTCAGAGGAAGCCATCAAATCTTACCACCATCTGTCTGCTGTCTCCTGCTTCACGACGGGGACTCTCCACCACTATTATTCTGAAGCCCCTCCCTATTCAATATTCCCATTCAGACGACAGGACCTTTGCATTCTCTCCCTTCAGGAATATTTATGGGAAGTTTATTTTATTTTATCCGTTTTTTATTGCTCCTCTTGTGCAAATAGGCCCCCTCAGAGTGGCTGGGCCCCTGCCCTTGCCGTAATGGCAATGTAAACATGTGAAAGTAATTTGAATTCTAACAAAGTGTAGATTAGCTGGTGACAGTTTGTGGTGTGGGTGATTATTTGTAAAATAATCCTGTTTTGATATGCATCGGCGTCCCGGCAGGAATTTTCAATTTGTTTTCCCATTGCCGCATGTAAACAAGCTTCCAGTGTCTCCTTATCACTGAGACGCACGGATGGGGAATGAACTTGCGTCTGTCTCCCCCATCTCCCCTCCATTCCTTCCTGCCCCCCACACCCATCTCCTCCGCTATACTGCTCGGCATCTGGTTTGAGTCGCTAAGAAGCAGACTCGCTTGTCTGGGTTTCAACAAGTCCCTTTATCACACGCAGGTAGGGGGGTTTATGTATGTACCTGCAAGTCATTTGCAAACATGAAGTCCTCAGAAACGCGCCTCCTGAATATGTTCTGCTTGAGGAGTTTCTGCCCATTTCCCTGTGTGAATAGGCAAATGTGCTGCCTGGCAAAATGGCCCCCTGTAACCCAAAAGAAACGGGTGTACCCACAAGCCTGGGGCATGTGATAAATGTTTACAGAGTTTATTATCGACCGCAAGTTATGGAGAGAATTGATTGTTTATTTGAATAACAAAAAAAACAAATAAAATGGTCAACTTTAAATTAAAGTTCCTAACTTTTCCAAACAAAATATTGAGAAATGATGGTGGTGTAACGGCACTATTTGTGGCTCTTTGTTGCTGGTAATATCTCGCATTTGGCTCCCCGTCATACCCTCCAACTATTTAGGACGTGTTGACTCATTTCAGAATGTGCAGTACCTGAGTGCAGGACTTAAAACCACAGACTAACAGCGGCAGAGAGAGAGCCA
The DNA here is from genome assembly GCF_964263955.1 of Coregonus lavaretus. Lineage (NCBI taxonomy): Eukaryota > Metazoa > Chordata > Actinopteri > Salmoniformes > Salmonidae > Coregonus > Coregonus lavaretus. The sequence goes on from NC_140024.1 coordinate 16,400,131, forward strand.
CTGTGGCGCTAGAGCTGTTGACTTTAACCTTCGTTCATTTGGCAGGAATGCCAAAGGGGCTATTTATCTCGCTTTGTGATTGATTGCTCCTGCCCGAAGCTCATCAGCATGTTGCTCGCCATGTCTTAATGTTTATCTGGATTATGCGAGGATAAACATTGTAATCCTCAACGTGGTCCGGGACTTCCAATTACCCATGCTCCTTTACCAAAAATAAGGTCACCATTGATTTAACCTATTAATACAACATAAGCCCACTGGCATCCCTCTCCTGCTAATTTCACCAAACTTAGGCCTGACTCCGGTTGAACTGCACCCACCCACCAGATACCCGTCAGCACCCAGGGCTGGAGCAGGGGGACTGGAAGGTGACCCTCTCGCCACCCATGCCTCATCGTTTGATTAGAGGTGACCAGGCACGCAAGTCTGCGGTCACTGCTGTTACCCGGCCTGGCCTCCATAGCGTTAGCGATAGCGTTAGTGATAGTGCCGGGGTGGACGTCCAGTCCGTGCTGACAGTCTGGATCGATGGGGGACAGATCGCTTTCTCCTCCTGCGATCGTTACAATCCCGCCCCTGAGCTCAGGTAGCTAGAGAGGGGAGCTACAGGGGGTAACAGGACTGACTGAGGGACACACAGGAGCCTAGAGGTGATGGAGCTGACCAAGTGGTACCCTCACCCAGAAACACTGTCTACTGTCCTTACATATTTTAAATATGACATTAGATAAGTACAGAAGTTATGGAGAGGAAAGAGTAATTTGCCTGATGACACCGTTACCTACTGAGACATTTGATGTTTTTCATTCTGTGATAAATCACAATCACAAAATGTATTTTTGTATTTTTTTTAGTTGTTGTTTTTTATATTGTGTTCTATATATTCCAATCCATTTTGCTCTTAACATATTTACCCTTAGTGGGATAAATAAAGTTTATTAAATCTAATTTAATTAAACATATTATCTGTTCAGCTGAAACATGATAGAGCTTCATGGCCTGGCACATAAGTAAGGGCTACAGAGTGGACTGACTCTAAATGTTAGCCTCCTATCCGCCCTTCATTAATCTAGTCTAATACATTCAAAGCCAAGCACTGCTTTCACAGGCAAGAGTAAGCATGCCTTAAATTACAATACAGAGGAGTGGAAATCATTACTACCTTTAATGTTCCCAATCTAATTGAGGCATTAATTTAAGCAGAGAAGTCCACTGAGGATTATTCATAACTGCTTTTTAATTTAGAGGGGCCTTCAGCAGGAATAAGGAATATCACAGGGAATAGCCCGTCAATGTTTCCCATTTTTTTCTGGATATAAAAGCCCCTTGACGTTCCGGGAGGGTAGAGAGGGGTACTGCACAGCAGGAGAAAACCCTTGCCTGCCCGAGAATACACACACGTACATGCACATACATGCATAAATGGGTGGGCACACACACCACACACACACACACAAAGGCTATGTGGCTTTGTTTAAGCGTGTGTGTTTGTGTCTGTGCACAGTGTGTGTTTGTGTGTTTGTGTGTGTGAACATGCTTGTGTGTATGTGCTGTTGGCGTGCCTCGAGGCTTCTCTGTCGCCTTATCAGTCTCAAAGTAAAAATATATACTTCTCTAAGCTTGAATCAAGCGTTTAGATATGTCTCAATTACTGCAGAATCACTGCACTTTTAGGGGAATATGCTTGGGAAGGTGTGGTGAAGACTAGCTTGATGATGTCTTTACAGAGTGACAGTCTGTAGGGAGGCTGATTGAACCTGATGTCTGACTGTAGTCTCTGAGTTGTGATTATGGGCAGATTTCTTCTCTCTCATTATTTTCATATTCAGTTCTGAGGATTTCATTCACACACAGTACAGAGGACTCTAATACTCCCTCCGTACAACAGTGCATCTGAAACAGAACAGTTCTAATGAATAGGAAGCAGTATATTAAAATAAAATGTATGGCTTTTGACATGACATTTAGTAAGACATTTCAAAAAAAACATATCTAATCAATTTAGATTAATTATAAGACTTTAGAATTATTTGAATATGTTGAATATGTTTTTAGACAGAGCCAGAAACCTAAGGGATCCTCTCATACACACACACAAACAAACAGTGCACCACACACACACACACACACACACGGACCTCTAGGGACTTTGTCACACTGATACCGTCACGGTTCCCCCGTGGCATTAGTGTCACGCATGGCATGCCATCTGGAGTGGGGAGAAGGGTTTGTTCAAAGACTGTTTGAGCTGAGTGGTACATGCTTGGACTGTGCGGCTGACCATCTGGGCTGGCACGGTGTGTATCACTAACTTTGAGCTGCCTGTTCTGCAGAAAGGGGAGGAAGGGGGGTAGAGAGAGGGAGATAGCTGCAGGGTTAAGAGCAGTCAGGAGCTTAGTGGACATATTGATGAATGTATTAGATAACGCTGGCATTCCCTTGCCTGCCTACTGGGGTATTTGTCATTCTCTTTCAGAAGCTGTCCACTGGGCAGAGAGACCCTTTATTCTACCTCTAGTGTGAGACATAGAACAACTCTATATCTCTTCCTCCTATACTGTACCTGTTGATTTTACAGCGAACATATAAAGAAAAGAAAATACATTGGGGGGAAAACAAACACAAGGCAGAGATGGACTGTGTTTTAACATTATCAGCCTCACTGGTGCAGTCTGTATAGACGGGTTAGCTGACAACGTCACGAAAATGATGTGATTCTGGATGGTCAGATAGCTAGCAACAATGACAAGCAGCTGCCTTGTGGGGATTCTTAGGTGGCGCGTTTCAGCTAGTTTTACCTTGTTCTTGATACCATGTCTTGTTTTGAGGTGTTTGACTGTTGCTAGCTAGCTAATCAACAACTGTAACGATGTATTTGAGAGACAACAAGTGCTCAATGTGCAAATGTATTTGTTTTCAATAAATATTGGAGACGAAATATAGTTTGCATATTGTCAACAATCTAAGCCAACCCCGTCTGCTTTGCCCCATAGTTGAGCACGAGTCGGTTTTGTTGCTAAACAACCAACCCGTCTATTGAAAAGTTGTTTCTATTGTTGTGAATATGCTTTTATGTGTGTATGGATTCACCCTCTTCCGTGTTGATGGTGTATTAGTTTAACAGCGGTTGTGAACTGTATAATAGATTCAGAAGCATGGTCTAAGAAGCAATCTTTTTTCTTCTTCGTGAGCCGGCGATAGAAATGTACTGATATCAACACTAATAGTTTATATTTAATTTGCATATCAAAACAGCATCCGATGTTGTTTGCTCTTTTAGCGTGCGGGAAGAAAAAAGTCTGTAACAAGCCGCTTATTGGCTTTAAGGCCTTTAAAAGAGGAAAAGGGATTTTTTTATGCTAAAGCAGGGATGATCAAAAGTAAGCCCATCTTATTATTCAGTCTCTACCGCTAAGGGTTGATATTACTAGCAGAGATGAAGAGGATGGGGGGGGGGGATGGAGATGGTAGCAGAGGAGGGTTAAATCTGTACCAAAGTCCAGGACTCACGCTTTGACCCCCCGGGCCGATGGGTGTGCTTACCCGGCAGGACCGCTTATCCTGACAGGTCTGTGTGTGGCTCTGAGCTCTGTGACCTTCCTCTTACCCCATAGAGAGAGAGAGAGAGAGAGAGAGAGAGAGAGAGAGAGAGAGAGAGAGAGAGAGAGAGAGACAGAGAGAGAGAGAGAGAGAGAGAGAGAGAGAGAGAGAGAGAGAGAGAGAGAGAGAGAGAGAGAGAGAGAGAGAGAGAGAGAGAGAGAGAGAGAGAGAGAGAGCAAGCGCTACAGGGAAAAAATAGATGTCTCACACCACTACGGTGGGTCTACGGGTGGACAGACCCGCGCCCAGCCACATTACTTTAGTCAGCCAAGAGGTATCCACTTCCCCTTAATATTTGATAGTTTCCTTCAAAGGGGTCCTGCTGCCTTTACTGATCTCTGCTCTCTGCTGCTGTGTCTGGGCTGGGCTTGGCGCGAGTCATTCAGACTTCTCGCCTGTATCCTGCACGGGGATAGTGTTACCCTTCTCCTCTACCTCTTCTTCTCTCCTCTCTCCTCCTACTCTCTCCTTCCTCTGCTTGTGCTATCGCTTCTATCTCCCCTGGCCATCGATCATCACAGAATGCACAGTTAAGCTCAACAGAGGAACGGTCGCCCCCCACCATGCCCCTCGGTTAGTGGGTGTCTACCAAGAGAGACAGACCCTTGGCTGGGTCAGACGTAGGGGGAATTCACAGAGTGGGTGGAAGGAGGGAACAAAGGAATGAAGGGTATGAAAAATGTATGCACTCACTAACTGTAAGTCGCTCTGGATAAGAGCGTCTGCTAAATGACTAAAATGTAAAATGTAAGGGTGGAGAAGGGCTTGTCGGGCACGGCTATGGTTGGTCAGATCGGTATTCCCGGCGTCAGAGCGCGAGCGATTCCCAGCGTTCTTGATTCCCCAGGAGGAGTCGAGTCCAACTGGCATTATCATATGAAGGCATTCCGGCTTTTCCCAACGTGTGCAAAGAAAACCAACAGAAAACCAACAGGGGAAAAAACTGATATATAACCAGTGTCCAATTACTAACAAGCAAATGGACGGAGGCTTTTTTTGGAGAAGTGGATGCAATCTGGGAGACTTCAAAGACAAGGAAGGGTATAAAGTTCCCAAACACTTCATGAATATTGCAGTATTCCAAAGTCACTCCTCCTGATCTGAAAGATAGAACTTCTGAGGATCGGGGCCCCCTTCCTTACTTACAGTAGCAGAGCGGATGGCTAGTCCATTAACTATTTAAATACACAGAGATGTGAGGAGGCAGTGGCCAGCATGCTAATGAAAACCAGACTGGATCCATAGAGAAGCCCTCTGTTACTGATTACCCACTCCTATCCTCTCCAGCGCTGCTCTCAAGGAGTCAGGCTATTTCTTGGGCGGAGTCAGAAATACATTGATATTCTCTTTTTTATCAGTTATAAAAGCTATTTTCTAGACTAGTTTTTTCTTATACTGAGGTCAAAATAAATGTTTGCGTGTGCATGTGTTCACATACATGTGTGTTTGTGTGCTTGAGTATATGTGTGTGTACATACAGTACTATTATGCCTTGATGCATGGGTGTGTATGTGGCCAACTTCATGTCCCCAGTGTAAGTCCTCTACCAATCCACACTTGGCTGTCCTATTTTAGGCACTGTGCTAATGAGAAACAACACATATTTTTAACACTGTGGAAGGATCTGGTTCAAGGCTGAAGGAGCCAGTTTTTAGTGTGAGGGACGGGTGACAGTACATAACTCTGTCAGTTAGAGATTCAATATGTTACCTTCAATAATTAGTAACGTTTTTTTTTGCGTTGTTTGTTAGAGGTTGGCAGGGTGTGATGGGTGGGCTATGGCGTGCTGGGGATGTTAGTGAGGAGCAGGATGTCTTGGTGGCTGGTGGCACTCTCACCGACACCCTATATGGGCATGGTGGGTCACAGGGTTAAGTCAAGTCTGGAGAAACCGAAGGCCAAGGCCACCACATAGTAAATATAGAGATAACATATTTGTGGGACCATGTCTTAAAGCTTCTAGCAAATGGTGTTATATACAAAGCAACAAGTGTATTCAGTTGTTCTGTGAGAGTGCAACATATTTAATGACTTATGCTTTGCAGCTGGCAGTGATTAACCAGTCTGCTCCTCTTGTCTCCATATATACTGTACATACATAATATGACTCAGAAATACTGCATTTCAGTTGACAAATCCAATGTCATTCCTAAGTGTTGTGTCCTATGTGATTTAAAGCCCTGTCTTAACTCTACAGCTCTGTATTCTCAGTCTCCAGGCCTCTAGTACAGTGGCTTGCGAAAGTATTCACCCCCCTTGGCATTTTTCCTATTTTGTTGCCTTACAACCTGGAATTAAAATGGAATTTTTGGGGGTTTTACACAACATGCCTACTACTTTGAAGATGCAAAATATTTTTTGGTGCGAAACAAACAAGAAATAAGACAAAAAAACTGAAAAATTGAGTGTGCATAACTATTCACCCTTCCAAAGTCAATACTTTGTAGAGCCACCTTTTGCAGCAATTACAGCTGCAAGTCTCTTGGGGTATGTCTCTATAAGCTTGGCACATCTAGCCACTGGGATTTTTGCCCATTCTTCAAGGCAAAACTGCTCCAGCTCCTTCAAGTTGGATGGGTTCCGCTGGTGTACAGCAATCTTTAAGTCATGCCACAGTTTCTCAATTGGATTGAGGTCTAGGCATTGACTAGGCCATTCCAAGACATTTAAATGTTTCCCCTTAAACCGCTCGAGTGTTGCTTTAGCAGTATGCTTAGGGTCATTGTCCTGCTGGAAGGTGAACCTCAAGAATTTCCCTGTATTTAGCGCCATCCATCATTCCTTCAATTCTGACCAGTTTCCCAGTCCCTGCCGATGAAAAACATCCCCACAGCATGATGCTGCCACCACCATGCTTCACTGTGGGGATGGTGTTCTCTGGGTGATGAGAGGTGTTGGGTTTGCGCCAGACATTTTCCTTGATGGCCAAAAAGCTCAATTTTAGTCTCATCTGACCAGAGTACCTTCTTCCATATGTTTGGGGAGTCTCCCACATGGCTTATTTTTTTCTTTAAGCAATGGCTTTTTTCTGGCCATTCTTCCGCAAAGCCCAGCTCTGTGGAGTGTACGGCTTAAAGTGGTCCTATGGACAGATACTCAATCTCCGCTGTGGAGCTTTGCAGCTCCTTCAGGGTTATCTTTGGTCTCTTTGTTGCCTCTCTGATTAATGCCCTCCTTGCCTGGTCCATGCGTTTTGGTGGGCGGCCCTCTCTTGGCAGGTTTGTTGTGGTGCCATATTCTTTCAATAAAAAAAAAAATGGATTTAATGGTGCTCCGTGGGATGATCAAAGTTGTGAATATTTTTTTATAAACCAACCCTGATCTTAACTTCTCCATAACTTTATCCCTGACCTGTTTGGAGAGCTCCTTGGTCTTCATGGTGCCGCTTGCTTGGTGGTGCCCCTTGCTTAGTGGTGTTGCAGACTCTGGAGCCTTTCAGAACAGGTGTATATATGCACTTAGATTGCACACAGGTGGACTTTATTTAACAAATTATGTGACTTCTGAAGGTAATTATTTGCACCAGATCTTATTTAGGGTCTTCACAGCAAAGGTGGTGAATACAAATGCACGCACCACTTTTCTGTTATTTTTTTTTTTAGAATTTTTTGAAACAAGTTATTTTTCACCAATTTGGACTATTTTGTGTATGTCCATTACATGAAATCCAAATAAAAATCCATTTAAATTACAGGTTGTAATGCAACAAAATAGGAAAAACGCCAAGGGGGATGAATACTTTTGCAAGGCACTGTATGTGGACCCCTGAGACAGTGTCACAACAGGCCCATGATACCCACAGGGAGAGAGTGCTAAGTGGTTGTGAGAGCTGGGAAAAGGCCTGGGTAAAAGACTAAAGACTTTTCAGAGGAACTCGGTGCTTTGCCACTGCACTGCTCCCACTCTTCTCTTCAGATCAGCGCTCAGTCGCCCCAGCAGAGTCAATAAGCTGTTTGTTTTAAGTCTCTCTCTCTCTCGCTTTCATTCATTCTCTCTCTCTCTGTATCCCTCTATCTGAATGTGCTCTCAATCTCTCTTTTTTCCCCTCTACCTCTCTCTCTCTCTCTCTCTCTCTCTCTCTCTCTCTCTCTCTCTCTCTCTCTCTCTCTCTCTCTCTCTCTCTCTGACTCTCTCTCTCTCTGACTTTCTCTCTCTCTGACTTTCTCTTTCTCTGACTCTTTCTCTATCTGTTCCTCTGAAGCGGTGCTCAGTCTTGCACTGCAGCGTGGCGCTACAGGAAGCTGTTTAGAGTTCCCATCCTCACCATTGTTCCAGCCTGTTCCTCTCTGAGGCGGCTGTTATCCTTCTAACCGAGCTCTCTGCCAGGGGACAAACAAAGATTTGTTGATAGTTTTGCCGCCTCCATTTAAAATTGCACCCAGGAGGATTGCACGCTTAACAAGTGGAATGTGTAATAAATTGAAAACAACAATTTTGCAGACATGGTGAGATAGACGGGGAGACAGGGAGAACGTGTGTGTGAGGGATGGGAGCGGGGTCGTGTGCGATGATAGGGAGAGGGACGGGGGTGAAGCAGCTTCCTCCTCTCTCTCGTTCTGTTATCTCACGGTTCCCTCTCTCTGTCTTTCCTGTCACTCTCTCTCCGTCTATCTGTCATTCCATCTGTCTTTCATCTCCTCCCTCTCTTTTGGAGCTCTGATGGAGGAGTACATAATGGCTTTGCTAAATGGGTTCCCCTCCTAGCCTCCTCGCCTCACTTAGATAAAGATTGCATTTCAATATTTCAGGAGAGACATTTTCATTCATCGTCCTAGCTAAGAGATAACGATTAGATGTATATTGCTCCGGTTCACATAAATCAAACTTGCTTTGCGTGCATTCTCACTCCTCAGCCAGCAGTGTATTCAGGAGATTTTGCATTGAGCATTGAGCGTTTGCTTTAAGTGCAGTTAAAGTGCCTTGGTCAATTTAGGGTGTTGTGAATGGCCAACTTTGAAGGGCAATTGATTACTACAATCAAATGTTTCAGTCTTATACATGATAGCAATTATAGCAATTGATAATGAGCATTGGAGACTATTTATAAAAAGAGAAAGGCTGGGCCAGTTGAATATCATAGAGTATGTCACTCAGTCCATCACAACATCCACTTACTACCTGCCTGCTGACATGGTTTTATAACCCTATACTTCACAACTGAAGCTCTCTGTCTCTTCACCTGCCAATATCCAGCATTGCTGTGGCCTAATGGACAAACAGTAAAGACTGAGCCCATTAGATCCCATTATAGAGCCATGGGAGAGATGAGAAGGGAATGGACAGCCTGAAGCATCCCACTATGGTCCTGTGATCATTCAGGTTTAGTACCAAACATTTCAGAAAGTTGACTTATCCTGTCATGAACATAATGACATGGTGAAACAGGTGGTAGTGATTTGTAAGGGAGAATCTGGGTGTCACAGTGAAATGTGTCCCATATGGGTGTCACACTGAAATGTGTCCCGCCTCCTTGGACAGTGCCATGGAGGCTGTTGCATATGGCTTCAATTTGTCGAATGACGGGATTATCTGTCTTTACAACATCCACTGGCCGATGTGAATAAAATATTTAAATGTGTTAACCCTTGCAAGGCTGCCAGCCCAGACGGCATCCCTAGCCGCGTCCTCAGAGCATGCACAGACCAGCTGGCTGGTGTGTTTACGGGCATATTCAATCTCTCCCTATCCCAGTCTGCTGCCCCCACATGCTTCAAGATGGTCACCATTGTTCCTGTACCCAAGAAAGCAAAGGTAACTGAACTAATCGACTATCGCCCCGTAGCACTCACCTCTGTCATCATGTAGTGCTTTGAGAGACTAGTCAAGGATCATATCACCTCTACCTTACCTGCCACCCTAGACCCACTTCAGTTTGCTTACCGCCCCAATAGATCCACAGACGACGCAATCGCCATCACTCTGCACATTGCCCTATCCCATCTGGACAAGAGGAATACCTATGTAAGAATGCTGTTAATTGACTATAGCTCAGCATTCAACACCATAGTACCCTCCAAGCTCATCATTAAGTTTGAGGCCCTGGGTCTGCATCAAAGCTGGGACCGAGAGACTGAAAAACAGCTTCTATCTCAAGGCCATCAGACTGTTAAACAGCCATCACTAGAACATTAGAGGCTGCTGCCTATAGATATAGACTAGAAATCACTGGCCACTTTAAGAAATGGAATATTCGCCACATTAATAATGTTTACCTATCTTGCATTACTCATCTCATATGTATAAACTGTATTCTATACTATTCTACGGTATCTTAGTCACGTTAATAATGTTTACATATCTTGCATTACTCATCTCATATGTACAGTGGGGAAAAAAAGTATTTAGTCAGCCACCAATTGTGCATGTTCTCCCACTTAAAAAGATGAGAGAGGCCTGTAATTTTCATCATAGGTACATGTCAACTATGACAGACAAAATGAGAAAAAAAATCCAGAAAATCACATTGTAGGATTTTTAATGAATTTATTTGCAAATGATGGTGGAAAATAAGTATTTGGTCAATAACAAAAGTTTCTCAATACTTTGTTATATACCCTTTGTTGGAAATGACACAGGTCAAACGTTATCTGTAAGTCTTCACAAGGTTTTCACACACTGTTGCTGGTATTTTGGCCCATTCCTCCATGCAGATCTCCTCTAGAGCAGTGATGTTTTGGGGCTGTCGCTGGGCAACACGGACTTTCAACTCCCTCCAAAGATTTTCTATGGGGTTGAGATCTGGAGACTGGCTAGGCCACTCCAGGACCTTGAAATGCTTCTTACGAAGCCACTCCTTCGTTGCCCGGGCGGTGTGTTTGGGATCATTGTCATGCTGAAAGACCCAGCCACGTTTCATCTTCAATGCCCTTGCTGATGGAAGGAGGTTTTCACTCAAAATCTCACGATACATGGCCCCATTCATTCTTTCCTTTACACGGATCAGTCGTCCTGGTCCCTTTGCAGTAAAACAGCCCCAAAGCATGATGTTTCCACCCCCATGCTTCACAGTAGGTATGGTGTTATTTGGATGCAACTCAGCATTCTTTGTCCTCCAAAAACGACGAGTTGAGTTTTTACCAAAAAGTTCTATTTTGGTTTCATCTGACCATATGACATTCTCCCAATCCTCTTCTGGATCATCCAAATGCACTCTAGCAAACTTCAGACGGGCCTGGACATGTACTGGCTTAAGCAGGGGGACACGTCTGGCACTGCAGGATTTGAGTCCCTGGCGGCATAGTGTGTTACTGATGGTAGGCTTTGTTACTTTGGTCCCAGCTGTCTGCAGGTCATTCACTAGGTCCCCCCGTGTGGTTCTGGGATTTTTGCTCACCGTTCTTGTGATCATTTTGACCCCACGGGGTGAGATCTTGCATGGAGCCCCAGATCAAGGGAGATTATCAGTGGTCTTGTATGTCTTCCATTTCCTAATAATTGCTCCCACAGTTGATTTCTTCAAACCAAGCTGCTTACCTATTGCAGATTCAGTCTTCCCAGCCTGGTGCAGGTCTACAATTTTGTTTCTGGTGTCCTTTGACAGCTCTTTGGTCTTGGCCATAGTGGAGTTTGGAGTGTGACTGTTTGAGGTTGTGGACAGGTGTCTTTTATACTGATAACAAGTTCAAACAGGTGCCATTAATACAGGTAACGAGTGGAGGACAGAGGAGCCTCTTAAAGTTACAGGTCTGTGAGAGCCATACATCTTGCTTGTTTGTAGGTGACCAAATACTTATTTTCCACCATAATTTGCAAATAAATTCATAAAAAATCAATGTGATTTTCTGGATTTTTTTTCTCAATTTGTCTGTCATAGTTGACGTGTACCTATGATGAAAATTACAGGCCACTCTCATCTTTTTAAGTGGGAGAACTTGCACAATTGGTGGCTGACTAAATACTTTTTTCCCCCACTGTATATACTGTATTCTATACTATTCTACTGTATCTTAGTCCATGCCGCTCTGACATTGTTTGTCCATATATGTACACTACCATTCAAAGTTTGGGGTCACTTAGAAATGTCCTTGTTTTTGAAAGAAAATCAAATTTTTTGTCCATTAAAATAACATTAAATTGATCAGAAATACAGTTTATACATTGTTAATGTTGTAAATGGCTATTGTAGCTGGAAACGGCTGATTTTTAATGGAATATCTACATAGGCGTACAGAGGCCCATTATCAGCAACCATCAGTCCTGTGTTCCAATGGCACGTTGTGTTTGCTAATCCAAGTTTATCATTTTAAAACGCTAATTGATCATTAGAAAACCCTTTTGCAATTATGTTAGCACAGCTGAAAACTGTTGTGCTGATTAAAGAAGCAATAAAACTGGCCTTCTTGAGATTAGTTGAGTATCTGGAGCATCAGCAATTGTGCGTTCAATTACAGGCTCAAAATGGCCAGAAACAAAGAACTGTCTTCTGAAACTCATCAGTCTATTCTTGTTCTGAGAAATGAAGGCTATTCCATACGAGAAATTGCCAAGAAACTGAAGATCTCGTACAACGCTGTGTACTACTCCCTTCACAGAACAGCGCAAACTGGCTCTAACCAGAAGAAAAAGAGGAGTGGGAGGCCCCGGTGCACAACTGAGCAAGAGGACAAATACATTAGAGTGTCTAGTTTGAGAAACAGATTCCTCACAGGTCCTCAACTGGCAGCTTCATTAAATAGTACCCGCAAAACACCAGTCTCAACGTCAACAGTGAAGAGGCGTCTCCAGGATGCTGACCTTCTAGGCAGAGTTGCAAAGAAAAAGCCATATCTCAGACTGGCCTATAAAAAGAAAAGTTTAAGACGGGCAAAAGAACACAGACACTCGACAGAGGAAGATTGGAAAAAAGTGTTATGAACAGACGAATCGAAGTTTGAGGTGTTCGGATTACAAAGAACAACATTTGTGAGACGTAGACAAAATGAAAAGATGCTGGAGGAGTGCTTGATGCATTCTGTCAAGCATGGTGGAGGCAATGTGATGGTCTGGGGGTGCTTTGGTGGTGGTAAAGTGGGAGATTTGTACAGGGTAAACGGGATCTTGAAGAAGGAAGGCTATCACTCCATTTTGCCATGCCATGCCATATCTTGTGGATGGCGCTTGATTGGAGCCAATTTCCTCCTACAACAGGACAATGACCCAAAGCACAGCTCCAAACTATGCAATAACTATTTAGGGAAGAAGCAGTCAGCTGGTATTCTGTCTATTATGGAGTGGCCAGCACAGTCACCGGATCTCAACCCTATTGAGCTGTTGTGGGAGCAGCTTGACCGTATGGTACGTAAGAAGTGCCCATCAAGCCAATCCAACTTGCGGGAGGTGCTTCAGGAAGCATGGTGTGAAATCTCTTCAGATTACCTCAACAAATTGACAACTAGAATGCCAAAGGTCTGCAAGGCTGTAATTGCTGCAAATGGAGGATTCTTTGACGAAAGCAAAGTTTGAAGGACACAATTATTATTTCAATTGAAAATCATTATTTCTAACCTTGTCAATGACTACATTTCCTATTCATTTTGCTATATATCCTATTCAAACTCATTTCATGTATGTTTTCATGGAAAACAAGGACATTTGTATGAGACCCCAAACTTTTGAACGGTAGTGTAAATATTCTTAATTCATTCCTTACTTAGATTTGTGTGTATTGGGTATATGTTGTGAAGTTGTTAGATATTACTTGTTAGATATTACTGCACTGGCGGAGCTAGAAGCAGAAGTATATAATAACATCTGCTAAACATGTGTATGTGACAAATACAATTTGATTTGATTTGATTTTTAACGAGGGAGATGTTTGAGGGAGGCACACCTCTCACCACCATCACCATCTCTCTCCTCTTGTGAAATATGAGCCAAAGTGGCTGTATGAGGTTAATGGAATTGTAGAGACCACAGTTTGGACAGAAGTAGAACTTCTGAATAGAAGAGAGGGATACGAGGTAGGTAGAGAGACAGTGACACACACACGCACACACACACACACACACACGCACATACACACACACGCACGCACACACACACACACACACACACACACACACACAAACACACACAGTTCAGTCAGTTGAAAGGGGTTGGGTAAACTGTCCCCAGAACTGACCTCTCCTCTGTCCTCTCTAGCTGAGACTCTAGCTGTTCCTTGACCCTTGCCAGGGTAAGCTGCTTTTGGATAATCAATGGACACCAGTTAAATGTAATTGCCATGTCACAATGTCAGGGACACCATTGATTCACCATTGTAGTTTTTGGGGGGACTGTTCCACAGCATTGTCCTGGTAAGAGGATTATGGAGACCATATGTCCTTGTTTAGTCCTGTTACAGTCTTACTTTACCCCAGACATGTTGAGGCCAGACAGGCCAATTTAGTCATTTAACGTACTTTAACGTACTGCTATTGCCAAATCCCAAATCAACCTTTAGCCTTTACCCTGTAAGAACTTGTAGCGCTGAAAGGATTGGGTAGGTGTTATCAATATGGCACAAAATGGTAGCCACAGCTAGGCTAGGTGTCAGTTTGGCTATAACGCCTACACATATGCAGCCTGCATCTAAACAAGTGTATAGGGGGTAGAGGCTAGGGGTCAATTTAGGGTCTAGGGGTCAAGTTTGGGTCTAAGGGGATTGGACAGTATGGGTGCATGTTTTCTGAAAAATGGAGGTGGTTTGGATCACTGGAGATGTCTCTTAGGGTCTATTAACATTGTGAGAGACCCTGGTGCTAGAGCTCCAGGCCCAGATGATTAGAACTGTAATGAAACCCATATAGCAGCGACCGAGAGCATGTGTTACAGCAACATTACGCTATCATGTGAGGTTAGAAACATGGCCCCATAATCAAGAGACAGTGCTGCACTAACCTACCGCGGCGCTGTTTGCAGAACAGTTCACTATAACCTTCATGTAAATAATTGAACTGCTATTGTGAATTATTCATCAAAGTGGCTGTAAAACGAAGGTAGCAGCTCTCCACAGGGCCATATTTTATTTTCCTTTGATGTTCTTTACAGTAGTGACTACATGTATTTATTGTAAATGCTATTAAAGCATTGATTTACAGTATATTGTTTATTGGTGGCAGTCTTAATGGATATTGTTCATGGACATGTATGGGACATTTACATAGTCATAAAGCACATTTCTGTTGCCAGTATGTCTACAGATATGTAAATACCTACAGCTCACAAAGACATTAGAAAATAAAGGTAGTCACCCATACATTACTGTATATGGTAGCCAATGACTTTGCAATGTGGTAACAATTTTTAATGTATGTTTGGATCTTTAAAAAATGGCATAAGGTGTATTAATTGTATAAACCGGTAACAGGTAAGGAGAGTGGGTTTCAGGTGTACTGTAGTGATCGTATTGTGACGTTCCTGGACTACAGTAGGTTGGATGTTTCCGTGCAGCAGTGAGAGCTACTCAGTCCTCAGGGCTCTATGCTACCTGTGTTCTGTGGGGAGTGGAGCAGCACCAGAGAGAGAGGTGGTTAAGATTGATTTGTACCTCTTTATAAAGCTGCCGTGTAGGCCTCTGGCTCATACCACTGCAGGGCAGAGAGAGAGAAAAGGAGAGATAGAGAGGGCTAGAAAGAGTGAGAGAGGGGGGAGCGAGAGAGAGATCTGCTTCCTCTTTAAACCCCCAAACCTCAAGCTGTCAAGCTTTTAACATTCATCATAAAGCCCCTACCTGCCTGTCCCCCTCTCTCTCTCTCTCTCTCTCTCTCTCTCTCTCTCTCACTCTGCGACTCTTCCAGGCCTTTGTCACTCTGTCAACATCTCTCTTCGCCTTGACTTATGTCCCTGCAAGCGTCCCAGAGATTCCATTACCTCAACGTGCATTGTGGGAATGTAAGGACCTCCCCGTGTGGAGTGCACGCTGCCGTCGCCACGCCGTCTTTGCTTGATGGGCTGAGGTCCAACGGCGACCTGGCTGACTTTCCCTCTTAGCAGGGACTCAGGGAGACAGATTTTTACGGGAGAGACATGGAGGGCTTCTGTGGTATGGGCTAGCAGGTGCTAGCAAGGCTAGCAGACATCACATCCCAGGGTACATGGAAAGGAATGGCTTATTCTGAGGGTTGCAGGAGGGGAAAAGATGATGGGGTGTTGTGGAGGTCTGGTATAGCTTGGCATACTGAGATTCATAATATGCTGTAAAATGAGAACAGAATAGCTTTTTGTTTGTATATATTTCTTTAAATTACCCAACAAGCTTACCATTTCCGAGAAATTCTTTATACTCGCCCTCGTGCACTTACTTCCAGACTCCAGTTGTCTGTGAGTGTGTAGAATTTTTTTTTTTTTACCAGGGCCCAGAAAGCTCCTAGCTTCAGCCCTGTAATCAGGGCCTTGTCTCTGTCTGTGTTTGTGTTAGTATTGGATCTGACAGCCTCTCCACGGGGAGGGGCTTTGAACCGGGAGGCTCCAAGACTCCCTCCTCGGCCTTCACCTTGCCCCCTCCTCACCCACCTCCTCGGCCCCCCTCTCGGCCCCCTCCTCGGCCCACCTCCTCGGCCCACCTCCTCGGCCCTCTCCTCGGGCCCCCTCCTCACCCACCTCCTCGGCCCCCTTCTTGGCCCCCTCCTTGGCCCCCTCATCAGCCCACCTCCTCAGCCCCCTCCTCGGCCCCCTCCTCGGGCCACTTCCTCGGCCCACCTCCTCGCCCCCCTTTAACACAGCCCACTAATCACAGCATAGGAAACCCAACCTGCCGAAAACAAACATTCACTGCAGTAAAGACTGGGAGAAGAGGGTCGGCCCCTAACGGCATGGGTCACTGGGCCTTTTTTTTTTACAGCCGTGCCTTTATGAAGTCGGATGACAGAGATGGACAAATAGCAGGACATTAGCTGTCAGCAGGCCGGGTAGGAGCCAGCGGCTGACCGCCCATTAAAAGTCTGTTTGTTAGTGGGGAGGAAGAGGAGACTCTTATCTACCGAGGACCCTGTGTGTGTGTGTGTGTGTGTGTGTGTGTGTGTGTGTGTGTGTGTGTGTTTGTGTGTTTGTGTCACAGACTCACAGCCGAGCAGGCTGTAGACTGCTCAGCCCAGCGGCTGCAGTTCATTAGATCAACATAGGGCTTCTCTTCCTACTCTTGGTCCTCTAGCTGGACAGATCTACAATCAGATATTTTACCATCCCACTAATGGTTAAAGTTGGGATTGTGCTAGGCTAATCTGATCCTAGATCTGTGTGTTAAAGGCCACCTGAACAACCTGCCATGCACCCAGCCTTCCCGCCGGAGGCATCCATTTCATGTGTGTCTAAAATACTGAACAGATGATTTGTCAACACACTAAATACATCTTCAGAGGGGGAAGTTGGGTGAAATGTGCGGTTGCGATTTTTCTGACAGCATAATCAGTTCATCCAGCCATGTTTTATGTCCTGACAGCGACGGCGGTCTCTTTCCGCCTGAGGAGCGCCTTTGGCCACATTCTCCTGGTCCCTGTGCACACACCTTTAACGACTTCTGAAATGTCACTGAATGTCAGGCGGAGGGATAAAACCAGTGTGTGTGTGTGTGTGTGTGTGTGTGTGTGTGTGTGTGTGTGTGTGCATGTGTGTAAGCACCAAGGACCTGCTTGGTGGTGTTTTAGTGCAGTATTGAGGTGATATTGCTGTGCAGGGTATCTCTGTTCAGGTGTGGCCCAGATTTCACCAGGCAAGCTGGTTGGCTGGTGACATGATTAAATGCACATGCTACTAAGGAGCAGACTGAGGGAAGAGCCTTATCCGTTGTATAACAGTGAGTGAATACCGCTTTTGTCTTAGCTACACACAGAGATAGTTATTGTAGGCACTTGTTTTTTCGTGTTGTAGAGGGTGTAAAATGACCTGCTACAAATAGTGACATTTTCTAATCATATCAGCTTAAAGCTGCAATATGTAACTTTTTGGGCGACCCAACCAAATTCACATAGAAATATGTATTATAGATATACATTCTCATTGAAAGCAAGTTTAAGAAGCGGTAGGTCTGTTCTATGTGCGCTATTTCTATGCTTCCCGTTCTTAAATTCAATTTTTGCGTCTTTTACTTTCAGTTTTGTACACCAGCTTCAAACAGCTGAAAATACTATATTTTTGGTTATGTAAAAATATATTTCACAATGGTTAAGATGGTGCAATGATTCTACACTATTCTTGCTTGTTTTGTCACATAAACGGAAATTAGGCACCTTTAACCATTGTCCGATAAACCAACCAGGCACCCCTCTCTATCTCTTACCATCTCCTCTGTGTCTCTGTAGCTGTGATCGCACCAGCACGCTGTGTGTGATCATGTATGAGCTCTCTCTGTCTGTACTGTGAGCCCTACAGCTGTGTGATCTCAGGCTGTGTGCAAACGGCAGGGTCTCTGTTAAGCCCAGCAGCGTGAGCCTGTATCAATTACGCAGCCGCAGCAATACGGACACAGCAGTCCGCTCAGTGTCCCCTCTCTTTCAGCTCCATGACCAAAGGAGTGGCCTGAAGGCTGGCTAACCTTCAGCCCAGCGGACAATTCACCTAAACTATAGTAGGAGGGAGGGCGAGATGGGGAGAGAGGAATGGAGGGAGGGAGGTAGAGGGGGAGAGGAAGCGATGGGGGAGAGGGGGTATAGAGAAAGAGAGGAAAGGAAAAAGAGAGGTGGAGAGGGTGGGGGATTGGGGGTTAAATTAAATAGAGAAAGAAGGGGAGGGAGAAAAAGAGATAGGTGTCCAGGAGAGATAAAGAGAGCGATAGGCGGTAGAGGGTAAGCTATAGGAAGAGAGGGAGGAGGAAGAAAGGTGGACTGACAGAGGAAAAGAAAAAGAGACAGAGGAAGAGAGAAGAGCAGTGGCTTCAAAGAGGAAGGTCATGACCCGTGGCCCCTCTCACCCCGTACCTTTGGCAATAAAACTGAGAGGACCAATTCTCCTCAGAGAGACATAGATCTGTGTCTCAGACCAGAGCCTGGTGCTATAGACGTATAGATGTCCTTTAAGCCGTGCAGCTCTCTCTCTACTCTCCAACTCAATCCAATACCTCTGTTCCTGGAACTTTACTCAATACTACACCACTGGGCAAACTAACACCATTGAATCCAAAGAGTGGAGGTGTGTGTGCGTGAGAGAGGTTTCTTAGGCAAACACTGTCATGCATAATATGTATGTTATTACCTTGGTGAGCTCATGTTTAGAGGCAGGGACCGGCTTATCAACCAGGCAGACTGGGGGTTTAGGGTATGTTAATGAGAGGGGTAAATGGCAGGGTTTGAAGCACTACTTCCTATTTCAATTTCACACTTGTCAGCTCCCGTGAGGAAACTTCACCTTTACTGGGGCGAGCAGAACAGAGCAGAACAGAGCAGACCACTCGATGGAGAACACAGACAGTATGTCTAGATGGTGTAGGTGAGCTTTTCTCTTAGGTGTTTCCATGTTATTGCAGTGGATTCTGAGGCTCATTATTAAAAAGGTAGACATTTTACTGGCCAAGTATGTTTCTCTTGACATTGGAAAACACAAGGATACTGTATTGTGAGACAGTTAATATGGCCTAGTACGTGGACAGGCATGTCAGATATGTTATTCATATCAACTGGTGAATAAGTTCCATTATTCTAGTTGTCATGGTAAACATGGCGTATTTGTAGTTTATCTCTACAGTGACCTTCAGTGGTCATCTGTTGTCAATCTCATCATGTAAAATAGCCTGAGATGTGGTCCTCTGTAGCTCAGCTGGTAGAGCACGGCGCTTGTAACGCCAAGGTAGTGGGTTCGATCCCCGGGACCACCCATACACAAAAAAATGTATGCACGCACGACTGTAAGTCGCTTTGGATAAAAGCGTCTGCTAAATGGCATATTATTATTATTATTATAATAGCATATGTCTAGTACATGATGAGGCTGTAAAGTCACGGTCAAGTGTTGTTAGGATTGGGAGTATTAGTCTCTAAATCACCCCTAAATATGTGTGTGTGTGTGTATGTGTGTCAGTCAGTTCTTTTGAACAGTTTGTGTCGTTAGTGAGCTGTCAGTGTGAGCGGTCACCGTCAGGGTCGTAAAGAGGGCTCTGTGTAAATATTACCTCTCCATGTCGGGCTGGGGAGGGAGTGGAGGGATGGGGAGAGGGAGGAGAAGGTATAGCTTTCCCTGCGTATAGATCATCCTCGGCCTACACACTACACACACACACACACGATCATGTGCACACACGCACACACACACCCCGTTCCCCCTTCTCCTGGTGTCTTCACACAGACGCAGCATTCTGATGGGTGGATTATAATTAGTGCCTGGGGTGGAGAGGTGAGGAATACAGACGCCTCCTTGTGACATTCATTACACACAGTCCTAAAACATATGCTCATTATGGCCATGATTGAATTCATTAGGCTGTGATGTGGACAACTTGTGATTAATAATTTATGTGTGTGTATGTGAGTCTAATGCACCCATGTATCATGTGTGTGTGAGTTTGTGTGAAAGGGCAACTTCCACCCATCCTCACACATCTTCCTTGCACATACCACACAAACATATGTGTGTACGCGCACATGCACACAAGAAAGACCAATAGGACACTGGGTTATTTCTAATGCATTTGTGAAACATTTTGGGCATGCGCCAGAGCGTTTGTGGCTTGTAGAAGGTGAGGTCTGTGAGTGCAAGTGACAATAGGACAAGAGTAAAATATTCAAACATTCAACACTAGTGGGATAAATATTTGAGCACTGATTCGACCATTAGCCCACTTTTGAAAAAAATAAATAATCACAGTCAAATACAAACATAAATACTATATTTTGTGTCAGTCTGACACAATATAAAGAGGATTGTTGAATGATATTATCTCAGTAGCCTGGGGTTTATCTAATTGAGGCAGACATGTTGTTTCAATAATATGTAGCTTATTTCAAACTGAAATATAGTCTTGAGTATAGAACACTAGTCTACTCTGCTGCCTAGTAATTTCTAGTACCATAGTCCTGGCTGCTTCTATCAATGATTCATGCTCTCATTGTATTGTCTGCAGCCTAACAGGGAGTAGAGCGCGTTTGTGACTGTGTTTCTGAGTGTGCGTGCACGCCTGCGTGTGTGTGTGTGAGAGAAAGAAAGAAAGAAATAGAGATGGAGATAATAAAACAAAGAGAGACAGATAGAGAGTGTGAAGAAGAGAGAGAGGGAAGGACATGAGAGCCTTCTCGGGGGACCTTAAACAAACTGTAGGCCTGTTTTCTGATCAGGCACAGACAGGAGAACACTTAACGCTGCTGGAGACACTCTAAACAGCCACTGAGGAATTACCCAGTTACTGTCTGTGGAACTGCAAGTGCTTCTGGGACTGTGGAGTGTCCCCAACTAACAAACCCCACACTCACGGACAGACAGAGTTGCTAAATGGAATACACACACAAACACTGGTAGTAGACACTCTTTGACTGATACAAATGATAGGCATGGCTAAATCAAACACTGAGGTACATATGTACACACACACACACACACACACACACACACACACACACACACACACACACAGCAAACCAGGTAGATTATGAATAGCTTTGTCTCAACCCACTGAGTGTCTCAACCAGGTGACTAGAAACAAGCTCAAAACAACACATTCTCACTGAGGAGAAACAATGACCTTATTCCTTCTGCTGTTTGATATTTAGATTTTTCTGTGACCTGCATACTGTAACCAGGTTTCCCCAAGTAAAGATGGGCTCAAAGTTAGGCCCCATGATGTTGCAACACAAAAACACCCAGAAAGTTCACCATAATTAGGAATTTCCCTCCCAAGTAAAGTTCATTTCAATTAGTCCCACCTGGGCCCCTCTTCCAGCTCCCTGTGATTTGTCAATGCCCCTACTTGTATTTAGTGCATGTGTGGCGGTCACAGCACCATACATTGTGTTTGTGTACATGTGTTTTTGTGTTTATTTGCATGTGTATGTGCGTGCGTTTGTGTGTGACCTAGAGAGAAGGGACTCCTGCACCCTTGACATTTCCTTCTTGTACTTGTGATAAATTGCAGAGGTTATGTATTTGTTCTAGAGAGGGAGAATCTCACAGTCCTGCTTTTTACCTAAACACACACAAAAGATGCACAAGGTTTCTGTTCACCAACTGCTCTGCTCTGAAACACACTGTGGAAATCCACTCCCTTGTTTCTCACATTTCTTTTTATATTTCAGCCATTCTGTTTTCACAAAATGTTTTGCCTTTCTAAACGGTAATTAGTTCCAAAATAAAGAAAAATAATTCCTAGTTTGGGCAATATATTAAAAGAGACAAGAACAGACAACGCATATGAAATATATAGGATTATTTTTGTGTTCAAAACAGTCAACCGTTCTGACTTTAGTCTAAATAATCTGAAGGTGGTTCTGTGCGTCAAAGCGTTAGATAGCCTACAGTGTGTCCTATGTTGAGGGTGTACTGTGTCCGCCCCGTCCGTTTTGTGACACCCTCACATGGGCCGATCAATCTGCTGAAAGGAAATCCATCAGGTCACCTTTGGAATTTATCATTTTTGTGCACGTAAAACGAAACGGCCCATGATGGGGCGTATGCTAAATTTAGATTACCTATATGCTAACATATCTCTCTCCTAAAAAAGGTTTCATGGATTATGCTGAGAGGGCAAAATCATGTTCCTGTCCCTGTCAGGTCATTTCAAAGACCTGGACTGTTCTGTACTTGGCAGCTTGGGTGACTCTCTATTCAATGTAACATGAAAGAAGAAAATATATATACAGTATGCTTCTAGAATTGTGATCCTTTTCAAATCTACAACACACATTGAAATGCAAGTCAACAAAACATGAATGAAATGAAAGTTCATTCATAGAGTGAGAGAGGCTTTCAATATCATCATGTTGAGACTAGAAGTATCTCCTTTGGTTCCTTCAGAAGGAAGGAAGGAAGGAAGGATATCAAATAGAGAAGTTTAGAAGGTATGAATAAACTATCAGCAGGCATTGAGCAATCACCTGAGTTTGACTTTGTGTGTGTGTGTTTGTGTGTGTGTGTGTGCTAGAGAGTGATAAAAACCGTGGTTTAAGAGATTTATTACGTCTTGTTTGCTTGTGTGTATGTGTGTGTGTGTGTGTGTGTGTGTGTGTTTGCGTCGCTCGCAGAGGTTTGAGATGCTTAGCGTCTCTTGTTTGCACACAAGCCCCCTGTGATTATTGTGAGCTCTAGGCAATGCGCACGGTGCTGCCTCTGCTTTCAAAGCAGATTCATTTGCATAGTTATCGCTGCAAAACCCTCGAGTCTTAAGTGTCACATTTGTGTTCAAGACGAGAGATCATAACGACAGATCATCTTCATTTGTGTTCCAGACAGGAGACTGTATCAGTGCATGCAGGCACAGGGTAAAAGAAAACAGCTCTACAAGTCAAACGTTCAGTACAGTACCATCAAACGTCTGTGAATGTGACTCCTGTGGGGGTGTATTTGTGGCAGTGAGGTGACTTTTCCACAGCAGTCAGGAGTTTCGGAGCAGTTAGGCCCAACTCATGCCCCACCGCAATCAAGGTCCGGCACTACGACTTTGTGTATATTTTTCTGCAGATGGCTCACAAAAAGTGCCTTATCCAAGCATTTGCTAAGGCGACAAAATGAGCCGTTTCTTATGTGTTTGTTGATTAGTTTATTTATTTATTTTGTTGTTGTGTTTTTTTTTCCTGCTGAACACAGCTGGTCAGGCCCCTCCATGCAGAAAGGACCAATATGGCTCTGTCTGTAAATGGGAGTCCGGGGGCCTGAGCCAGAACGCACGGGAGAACCACCCGGAGAAATTTAGCACACGATAGCTCCCAGCGGGTGTCATTTGGGGACCGGAGCAGAGAGATGGTTTTTTTCTCCTTCTTTCTTTCTTTCTTTCTTTCGCCCTTTTTTGCTTTTATTTCCTGAAACTGTGAGCAGGTTGGAGAGCTCAACCCCGGCAGCGGTGCTGACACAACCACTCAGGGACGGCTGTAACAGCTTTCTTAGCACAGCACCTGCTATTGAGCAGTCAGAGAGGGAGGGAGGGAGAGAGAGAGAGAGAGGGAGGGAGGGAGGGAGGGAGGGAGGGGGAGGGGGAGAGAGAGAGAGGGAGAGGGAGAGAAGGAGGGAGAGGGCCAGGCAGAAGGGAGGGAAACTCAATTGTAATCTCAATACTGTCACGGTGCTGAACGCTGGTAATTCGGATGCTGTGTTGGGGAGTGTCCCAGACTGCCACTTTACCTCAAGACTGAACACGCCGTCTAACGCCAGGCTATATCCACCTACACAGAGATGTTTCACCAGACTACCTGTACAGATATGTTACGCCAGGCTACCTGTACAGATATGTTACACCAGGCTAATTGTACAGATCTGTTACACCAGGCTACCTGTACAGATATGTTACACCAGGCTAATTGTTCAGATCTGTTACACCAGGCTACCTGTACAGATATGTTACACCAGGCTACCTGTACAAAGATGTTACACCAGGCTACCTGTACAGATATGTTACACCAGGCTACCTGCATAGAGAAGAGACACATCTCTTCATTTAGATAGGAGACACCAGGCTACCTGTAAAGAGAAAGACAGCTCTCCCAATGTCTTAATT